>NC_046984.1:17494157-17506657 GCF_009769545.1 Cyclopterus lumpus | reverse complement strand
TACTACTACTACTACCACTACTACTACTACTACTACTACTACCTCTACTACTACTACTACTACCACTACTACTACTACTACTACTACTACTACAACTACTACTACTACTACTAGTACTACTACCACTACTAATACTACTACTGAGTCCTCTGTACTACTGCCTTCCTATATGTTACTTAAAATAGCACTGTGCCCTTTTTTTGTCTTTGCTTATTCTCTCGTTTCATAAAAAAAAAAAAATATATATATATATATATATATATATATATATATATATACATACACACAGTATATGGCTTTCCTTTTAATTGTACATATTGAGTGTGGTCCTTCGGAGCGAGTCATTTAATAAAAGGAGGGTTTGTGTAATAATAAAACAAAGCTTAAGACGAGCTGAAGCGGATCAGCTGTTTACTCCGGCAGTGCATGGAAACGGGGGATTGATGGCAACCTCGTCGGCTAGTGGCGGTGAATAAGTCACCGGGGAAATGGAGCGGAAACTAGCCGGTCGCAGCTAGTCTCCACATTCTTTGGTTACACTATTTTGTCTTGCGAAGCAATTTGGGGGATTTTGCAGGTTTTTCAGCACCTCCGCAAGTCATGCAGCCTCTAAACCGTAATAAAGAAGCCTGGAAAGTGTCCTATAAAGACGGAGAACATCAAACATGTGCTGGTGGTTAAAGCGCTTGTTGAAGCGAGCGGAGAACGTCATGGAACGTACGTTTAGCTTTTGGGGTACACTATACTTGGGTATTTTACATCTTTATACCACATTTCAGAGGGAAGTATTGCACATTTTACTGC
This sequence comes from Cyclopterus lumpus, assembly GCF_009769545.1. Classification (NCBI taxonomy): domain Eukaryota; kingdom Metazoa; phylum Chordata; class Actinopteri; order Perciformes; family Cyclopteridae; genus Cyclopterus; species Cyclopterus lumpus. Next base: position 17,505,853 of record NC_046984.1, on the reverse strand, counting down.
ACTCCGTGTATTTCACAGCTGTGGTTAATGGACCGTTTTGAATGGTAGATAGAAACACACGTGTTGCGGTGAACACACGTGTTGTGTTGCGGTGAACACACGTACGTGTTGCGGTGAACACCCGTGTTGTGTTGCGGTGAACACACGTGTTGCGGTGAACACCCGTCGGCTCACCGAGCTCCGGCAGACTCATTTGTTCTGTTTAGTGTTTTCTGAATAACTTTATTATCGCGGCTGCTTTCAGCTCAAAGTGGTCACCGGTTTTTATACCTTTGACAATCAAGCTTTTAGCAAATGAAGCGACAGCTTCATTAAACGCTCCTCCTTAAACCTCTTCTGACCTCATCGGTGAAGAAATATGAAATATTCAAAAAGGAATGAATAACTACTAAAATACACCTTTGAGTTAAAGCTTCATTTGAGTGTCTTCGGGGATGATATCATGAGGGATGTCAACGCTCAGGAAGGGATTCGCCCTAAATCTCCATAACGTAAACACCTTTTGTTCCACTATTGACCTTCGCTGGTGGAGTCAGCTGACGGGAGGTCTTTTAGGATGCGTTTGAATGGAGATTACGTTAATCCTGAAGGTGCAATGAACCTTGCAGTGTCAAATTACTGGTGAGCTGAATTACCTCCCCCCCCCCCCCCCAAACCACAGCTCAGGCCGATAGTAGTGTCGCTATATTTGCAGGTATTTGGTCATAGATCGACTATAACTATACCTGTCAATCACCTTGAAGCCCCGCCCTAAAGCATCCCCTGCTTTATGGTCTGTTTGACTCTAAATGACCATAATTTACTAAATGAACATCAGTCTGTATTGAAGAAGACTTGAAACTAGAGATTGAGACCAAAAACTAATGTTTACAATGTTTACTGAGGGAATAAATCAAGAGAAGTAGAGTCATTTATATAGACTTCTATACAACCAGAGGAGTCGCCCCTTGGTGGTCAGGAGAGAGAATGCAGCTTTAACACATGAAGCATAGACTTCTATACAACCAGAGGAGTCGCCCCCTGGTGGTCAGGAGAGAGAATGCAGCTTTAACACATGAAGCATAGACTTCTATACAACCAGAGGAGTCGCCCCCTGGTGGTCAGGAGAGAGAATGCAGCTTTAACACATGAAGCATAGACTTCTATACAACCAGAGGAGTCGCCCCCTGGTGGTCAGTAGAGAGAATGCAGCTTTAACACCTGAAGCATAGACTTCTATACAACCAGAGGAGTCGCCCCCTGGTGGTCAAGAGAGAGAATGCAGCTTTAACACATGAAGCATAGACTTCTATACAACCAGAGGAGTTGCCAAAGTCGCAAGGATTCTTCCTCTAGGGACCATGAATGTCTGAACCAAATGTCATGACAATCCATGCTCAACAGTCTGAGTGACGGTACTGATAATATAAATGCTTACATATGGGTCATAATGTTGTGCTTTTGTCAGGTTACTCAAGTTCAGAATAACACAGAAGGTGAAATATGTGTCTGGGAATGTCTGCTTCTCACAACACACCCATATGTTATTAACTAGACTAATCAATTAGAATTATACCCCTCCTCGATCGCTCAGCACCAATCAGAAGTGAGGATGATGTTTATGTAAGGCCGGACTTCCTGGTTCTAGAGGAGTTGTTGTAACCTCAGCTTGTACTTTGCTTGTGATCAGAGAATAAATCTACCAGAACAAGAGAAGTTGTTGGCTGAATTCTTTGAAAGGCTCTTCCCAGGCAGACGATTCTGAACCACAGATTTCTCCTCAGGAGAGAACGCCAGACACGTGATTCACAGAGCAGATCTGTTTGCTGCAGCAATTAACTTTCAGTTGTACTTTAAAGAGTTAAGACCTGAGAATGGACTGCGGTGCAGAGGAGTTCAGGGAGAGTTCGACACCAGAGCAGAAATCTAAACCACTTTACTTAAAAAAAGAAAAAAGAAATCTGATCTCTAAAACATCGACAGAATCCCAGCACGTCGAAACAGGTCCGATTATTTAGCTCTGCGCCTCAGATCAAGTATTAAGAAGCACTGACTTCACTACATTTATGTCCCGTTTGGATTGTTTTAACAGACTTAAGCGTCTCAGACAGCAGCAGTTTACACCTCATTTAGTAACAGCATCCCATCTTTGTTTTTAAGCCCCGACACCAACGCGTCGTCTTGTCTGCAGCAGTCCTACTTTGTGTACTCGCGTCGTCTTTCTACACTTTGCTCTCGCTAATTTGTATGCTCATGCTAATTTATTTTGGTGTACTCAATTACGTAAACAGGATTTTGCCCAGGGGGGGGAAGACGAGTGAGGGGAGGGTGAAATCAAATTAAATCTGTCTTTTTTCATTCTACAGTTTCTTGTTCGGCCGCGGCAGCTCGACAAGGGGCGGACTTACTGGTGGTGTTGTATCTGACGCCGTAGAACATCTCCGGACAGGGTCGCGACACCATCTGGCCGGCGCTGCTCCTGGGCCAGCAGGTGCCGATGCCGTCGATGGAGGTGTCGCAGTACGGTCCCGAGCCTGCGGCGCAAAGGACAGCAGAGTCAGACAGACAGGCGGGCGTTCCCCCGGCAACGGTGAACAACGCTGACAACGCTGACAACGCTCCAACGGCGCTGGCAATAAAAGTGTGCGCTTGGAACAATGTGTTTGTGTGCACGGGAGTTAATGATCACTCCGGAGTGTTTGTCTCCGAATCTATTTCCAGCATTGTCTTTGATATTTTGGCATCTATATCTGAGTTCTGATCAAAACTCGTTCCCCTCCCGGGGTATTCCACGAGAAACTCTGCTTTGTTTCACACATTGTTGGACTCACCGCTCCACTGACCCGTGGCGTTGCTCAGGGTTTGGTTCCAGGAGGCCAGCGACTGTACTGCAAATCCAGAGGGAAAGACATCGATCAATAACCTCGATCTTCGTTTGCACACTCCAAAAGACGGGCTATGGAGATCTCATTACGTTCAGCCTAACGGCTACAAAGGGTGCGCATTAAAGGGTAACGGTAAACTCTGGTGACAGACCTTTCCTCCAGCAATAACGGGACGGTCGCAGCAAATATGAATGTAGACGTGCCCCGAGGGTAAGGCTATTATTTTTTTGCAATAACTAAAGAAGATTTGGATTTTTTTTTAAAGATCCAGGAATAAGGATGTTCTGCACGTTGACGCCTCAGTCTGATGGATTTTTTTAAACCAAGGGTTCATTTTGTGGTGAGAACAAATTAATGAATGAAAAATCTAAAAATGAGAACAGATTAGTTAAAGAAATATCCTCAAACAACTTCAACAACTAAACCTGACATTTAAAAGCATCTATTTTCCTTCTAAACTTCATTTTTCATTAAATGTGTGGATGGTTGTTTAGTTACGTTTCATAAAGTTACATCAGAACGTCTGCGCAGGGCGGTTATTGACGGTAGTTACATTGTTACACATTGTGTTGTTACGTTGTGTTGTTACATTGTGTTGTTACATTGTGTTGTTACATTGTGTTGTTACGTTGTGTTGTTACGTTGCGTTGTTACATTGTGTTGTTACATTGTGTTGTTAAATTGTGTTGTTACATTTTGTTGTTACATTGTGTTGTTACGTTGTGTTGTTACGTTGTGTTGATACATTGTATTGTTACATTGTGTTGTTACGTTGTAATGTTACATTGTGTTGATACATTGTGTTGATACATTGTGTTGATACATTGTGTTGTTACGTTGTAATGTTACATTGTGTTGTTACATTGTAATGTTACATTGTGTTGTTACATTGTAATGTTACATTGTGTTGTTACATTGTGTTGTTACGTTGTAATGTTACATTGTGTTGTTACCTTGTGTTGATACGTTGTGTTGTTACATTGTATTGTTACATTGTATTGTTACATTGTATTGTTACGTTGTGTTGTTACGTTGTATTGTTACATTGTGTTGTTACGTTGTAATGTTACATTGTGTTGATACGTTGTGTTGTTACATTGTATTGTTACATTGTATTGTTACGTTGTGTTGTTACGTTGTAATGTTACATTGTATTGTTACGTTGTGTTGTTACATTGTGTTGTTACATTGTGTTGTTACATTGTGTTGTTACATTGTATTGTTACGTTGTGTTGATACGTTGTATTTTTACATTTTGTTGTTACGTTGTGTTGATACGTTGTAATGTTACATTGTGTTGTTACATTGTGTTGTTACGTTGTGTTGTTACATTGTATTGTTACATTGTATTGTTACGTTGTGTTGTTACGTTGTATTGTTACATTGTATTGTTACATTGTGTTGTTACGTTGTGTTGTTACGTTGTATTGTTACATTGTGTTGTTACGTTGTAATGTTACATTGTGTTGTTACATTGTATTGTTACATTGTATTGTTACGTTGTGTTGTTACATTGTGTTGTTACATTGTGTTGTTACATTGTATTGTTACGTTGTGTTGATACGTTGTATTTTTACATTTTGTTGTTACGTTAACCGTGTGGCATTCTACGTTAAAGTAGATACGAGGCCAATTTAAAAAGTACTTATGAAACTTATTTCCTGGTTTGGAGAAACGTTTTCTTTTGACTGGGTTCATTTATCGGCTCCTTAACAGATTAAAAACTCCCCTGTTGCTTTTCTCTGTTATATTATAGCACACAGAATATTTTGGGGGTTTCTGGGCGTTGTTGTTTTCACTTCATCTCTTGACGTGTCATTGACACGAGTTGGAGCCGCACTTTATATTTAACATCGTGCAATGAGTCATCTAACAACATAATAACACAGCCCATTGTTCTTCCTCATCTTCATGAGAAATAAACCAGGAAGCAAATAACACAATCATTCGTGTTTGTGTGTGTGTGTGTGTGTGTGTGTGTGTGTGTGTGTGTGTGTGTGTGTGCGTGTGTGCGTGTGTGTGCGTGCGTGTGTGTGCGTGTGCTCTCTGGTTGTGTGCTGTGGCTCACAGTGTTTAATAACTCTTACTGTACTTGTGAGGTCTACATGGAGACGCACTAACAAGAAAAGACATGTTGTCAACACAAGCGTTTAACATTTGGCGTTCATTTAAACGTGAAAAGGAGATCAATTCAATCTGGGAGCGCTGCTCGCGGCGCAGCGACAGGAAGCTCGACTGGCTTTTTAAGAGCCGTCGCTGGAGTTGTGCAACGACGGGACTCACGTGAGACATTTCCCGACAGCATGAGCAGAGCTTCGCACGTCAGATCTGCCAGAGAGCCGGAAGGCAGGAGGCTCATGATGGCGCACACCTGGAAGCAGAGAAGAGAAGACATCAGAATCCAGCTGAAAGACGCGCTGCCCTTGAGCCCTTGAGCAGACGATGATGCGTTAACAACTTCTCTGGACTCATTGGGATCATCCCCCCACCAGCCCCCCTGCTAACACTCTTTCATGTTTACTGATACAAGGATGCAATCTGGCTGAGTGCGACATTCATTCATCCATCCATCCATTCATCCATCCATCCATCCATTCATTCATTCATCCATCCATCCATTCATTCATTCATCCATCCATCCATCCATCCATTCATTCATTCATTCATCCATCCATCCATCCATTCATCCATCCATCCATCCATTCATTCATTCATCCATCCATCCATTCATTCATTCATCCATCCATCCATTCATTCATTCATTCATCCATCCATCCATTCATTCATTCGTGGTTGCAGCGACTTCACGTGTACGTAAAAGGCCGTTAAATAGTTAAATAGTTAAATAGTTAAATAGTTAAATAGCGTTACACAACTCAGGAGCTGGTTGTGTGCTGCGTGTCACAAAAGGAGACAACCTGGTTTGGTCACATGACTCTTTTTTTTTTTGACGCCACGCCGGACGTCTTGCGACCGCCGGTTTGCACGAGCGCGGACGCACCGGTGAGGAGGAAGAGGAGGAAGAGGAGGAAGAGGAGGAAGAGGAGACAACATCTTTTTGTAACTTTTCTTTGGCTGCTTAGCCTTTCTCTCGTTGACCCGGCACGTCGCTGCGAATGTCCTCGAGAAGAACGGACCCCCGGACGCCGGAGGGCGGCTGCTGTTACCCATAGCAACCAGCTCACTCCTCCAACAGTTTGACGAGCGGGTCAGAGAACTACGGCGGCACCCTCGGGTGCTCCTCTCTTGGTTTGTCCGTTCTGGGCTCCTGTAGAAACTTTGATAAAGAAACACGTGTTTTGGTTTTAGCTCACGAGGTCGACGCCGTCATCGACGGTCCGTGTTTCATGCAGCCGACGGCTTTAAAGTCTGTTTCTTTTTGGTAGAGTTGTGGGGTCGTCATCGGGGTCGTCATTGGGGGTCGTCAGCGGGGTCGTCATCGGGCCGTAAAGGGGTCTTAAAGGGGTCTTAAAGGGGTCTTAAAGGGGTCGTAAAGGGTCGCAGATTGCCGGGAGGAGAGCGGACGCCGTTCGTGAGGCGACTGGCTAGCTAGTTAGCTCGCTAGCTACTTCCACCATGCTCTCATGCTACACTGGTTACAGCAAAAGGAGCCAAATGGAAGGTTGCAACTTTTCTGGCTGACGTCAACGTGCTTTCCCACGGCGAGACGAGTGTGGATGAAGCATTGAAGCATTGAATCATTGATTCATTGAAGCATTGCAACATTGAAGCATTGAAGCACTGAAGCATTGAAGCATTGAAGCATTGAAGCATTGAATCATTGCAGCATTGAATCATTGAAGCACTGAAGCACTGAAGCATTGAATCATTGAATCATTGCAGCATTGAAGCACTGAAACATTGAAAAAAGTCAATTGTTTCTATTCTACTATTTCTATGTAACTGTTTATCTTCCTCCCTCCAGCTCTCTGCGGCTTTTAATACGCAACTAAGTGACTAATCTATTGCTTCTTATTCCTTCTAATTGTTTATTTTTATGCAAATAACCAACACAGACTATAACAATAAGTAACAAAAGACGACATTTAGATGTCCACTGACTTCAGGACCACCAGGAGTAAACGTGACGCTCAACTATGAAGAACATATTGTGGTATGATTTAAATGTGATGGAGGGTCTCTTTGTTTCCTGGGTGACCTTTGACCCGTAGACGTCCTAACCCCGCGTATCGTTCCTCCTTCAGGGAGAACATTCTAGACCTGCGTAGAAATGCAGCTTCAGTACACGCAGCTGCATATTGTGTCCTTTTAATATTTTCCTCTTATATTCAGAGTGCGTCGCAGCCTCGAGGTGTGTGTGTGTGTGTGTGTGCGTGTGTGTGTGTGTGTGTGTGTGTGTGTGTGTGTCACAAAATGTCCCCGGAAACCACCTCAAACACTCTGAAACTGGGAACTGAGCAGGTTGAACTTCTCTGATTTAGGAACTGGAAAGAGATTTAAATCATTGGAGAAGAGGGCGTGTTCTTCATCCACGTTTTATAATCCGATCACGTTTTGCATGAAAAGCAATCTGCAGAAATTGGACACGATAAATGACGTGAAGGAAAAAATACTATTAATAATAATAATAATAAATAATAATATTTCTCACCGAGCATTTTGAATAATTATTTAAACATAGTTTTAAAAGGTACTTGTACTTCACTTTCATTTTACTGCACAGCATTTATCTGACAATATCATGCAGATTCAGTATTATTAGGTTTATTTTGATGTCTATATTTTACACTCAAGTAAAATATCAGTGATGAAGTTTCATGTTATATCTATGAGGTCATGTTTTGACCCTATTCACCTTCATAATGAAGCTTTCTGCAGAGGGGTTAGTTCACACAGCATTCAGAGACTCATTTATACACATTTATTAATAAAACTATATATTATGAAGCTTTATGCAGAGGGGTTAGTTCACACAGCATTCAGAGACTCATTTATACACATTTATTAATATAAACTATATATTATGAAGCTTTATGCAGAGGGGTTAGTTCACACAGCATTCAGAGACTCATTTATACACATTTATTAATATAAACTATATATTATGAAGCTTTATGCAGAGGGGTTAGTTCACACAGCATTCAGAGACTCATTTATACACATTTATTAATAAAAACTATATATTATGAAGCTTTATGCAGAGGGGTTAGTTCACACAGCATCCAGAGACTCATTTATACACATTTATTAATAAAACTATATATTATGAAGCTTTATGAGGAGTTAGTTCACACAGCATTCAGAGACTCATTTATACACATTTATTAATAAAACTATATATTATGAAGCTTTATGCAGAGGGGTTAGTTCACACAGCATTCAGAGACTCATTTATACACATTTATTAATAAAAACTATATATTATGAAGCTTTATGCAGAGGGGTTAGTTCACACAGCATTCAGAGACTCATTTATACACATTTATTAATAAAACTATATATTATGAAGCTTTATGAGGAGTTAGTTCACACAGCATTCAGAGACTCATTTATACACATTTATTAATATAAACTATATATTATGAAGCTTTATGCAGAGGGGTTAGTTCACACAGCATCCAGAGACTCATTTATACACATTTATTAATATAAACTATATATTATGAAGCTTTATGCAGAGGGGTTAGTTCACACAGCATCCAGAGACTCATTTATACACATTTATTAATATAAACTATATATTATGAAGCTTTATGCAGAGGGGTTAGTTCACACAGCATTCAGAGCCTCATTTATACACATTTATTAATAAAAACTATATATTATGAAGCTTTCTGCAGAGGGGTCAATACAAACATGGAGAAATGTATCTGTTGACAGTATTTTCTGAACTATGAAGTGATGCAAAGAGATTTCTATACATTCTTCCGGTAAAAGACGTTGACTCTGATGAGTCAACACAATGAAACAATTATTTTGAACATGGATTTAACCAAAGTTCATGTTTATGTTTTGGAAATGTGTGAACATTAGGTTCAGAGGATTCGGGACTATATTCTCAGTGCCGCAGCTCTCCCAAGTGACTCAGCCTCCGCAGCTCGTCATCTCGGGGGAAGCTTTTCAAGAGTTGGACATGTTAATTGGACTTTTTTTTTTGCTTTCTGGGATTCCGAGCACTGAGAACCGGAAGTGAGAGGAGTGCATTAACACTTTTAATCTCCAGTGTCCCAAATCCGGCTTCTTTTTTTTTTTTTTTCCAGCATCAGCATCTGAGCTCCAGTCCCACAGTAACAAGACCAGAGGGAGGGTTCCGGTGGTCCGGGATCGGGTTCTCATGCCATGTCGACCCAAACTCACGGCTCACGTTTCAGTGCAAACAGCTGATCATAAGATGCAGATTGTTGTTAAAGTAAACACCGACTGAGCGGAAGCTTTTCATCTCATGGATCATCACGAGGGGGTCGAATCACCCCGATTAGAGAATAAGAGTTTATGAAGATATTATTTAATTAAAAGTCCGGTTCAGAAACATAAAGAGATGAAACTTACCTCGAGCAGACAGAAGCCTTTGCGACGCATTTCCATCCTTTGACGTTTCACATAATGTTCACGCGCGTCAATAAATGTCTTCTGGTGACTCCGTTGTATCCACGAGACCCCCCAGCACCCCAAAACACCCCAGCCCCCCCCACACCCCACACACCCCTTCTGCGGGACCACAAAGTCCCAAAATAAAAGAGCAGAAGATGAAGAAGATGCCGCTTCAACGTCCACAGCGCGAGAGGCACCGACAGATCTCTCCGCTCACGAGCTGCACGCGCGGGTCGCAGGACCCCTTCAAGTGTCTCCGGTCAGGTTCGGGTCGCAGGACCCCTTCAAGTGTCTCCGGTCAGGTTCGGGTCGCAGGACCCCTTCAAGTGTCTCCGGTCAGGTTCGGGTCGCAGGACCAGGACCCCTTCAGGTGTCTCCGGTCAGGTTCGGGTCGCAGGACCCCTTCAGGTGTCTCCGGTCAGGTTCGGGTCGCAGGACCCCTTCAAGTGTCTCCGGTCAGGTTCGGGTCGCAGGACCAGGACCCCTTCAGGTGTCTCCGGTCAGGTTCGGGTCGCAGGACCCCTTCAGGTGTCTCCGGTCAGGTTCGGGTCGCAGGACCAGGACCCCTTCAGGTGTCTCCAGTCAGGTTCGGGTCGCAGGACCCCTTCAAGTGTCCCCGGTCAGGTTCGGGTCGCAGGACCAGGACCCCTTCAGGTGTCTCCGGTCAGGTTCGGGTCGCAGGACCCCTTCAGGTGTCTCCGGTCAGGTTCGGGTCGCAGGACCAGGACCCCTTCAGGTGTCTCCGGTCAGGTTCTGGTCGCAGGACCCCTTCAGGTGTCTCCGGTCAGGTTCTGGTCGCAGGACCCCTTCAGGTGTCTCCGGTCAGGTTCGGGTCGCAGGACCCCTTCAGGTGTCTCCTGTCAGGTTCGGGTAGCAGGACCAGGACCCCTTCAGGTGTCCCTCCGGTCAGGTTCGGGCTGGCTCGTGCGGGTCTCAGGACCCCTTCAGGTGTCTCCGGTCTGCCTCGGGAACTGAACGCGCTGCGTCAGCTCGCGATTCGCCGGCTGGAAACCGAATGCACCTTGGAGAGAGACGCGCGCACCTACCGCGGACTCTACCGCACCCGCTCCTCGACTGGCCCCGGACCAACACACACACGCGCGCGCACACACACGCGCGCACGCAAAACAACAATTACTCCCTTTGCTGGCACGCTTTTTCTCCGCTGGTTACACCATCGTGTTCCTCCTCCTCCTCCTCCTCCTCCTCCTCTTCCTCCTCCTCTTCGTCACTCCGCATCCAGCTGGTGAGTCCCGCGCGGAGCCGCCGCGGTGCGTTCACGTGCGTCGCCCACGTTGTGCCACTTCAAACCGGAGGAAGAACTCGATTCCTCGCCTCGGAGTTAATTATGCAACGGGCTCTCAGATCTAATCTGTAATCCCTCCGCGATCAGGTCCACGGGGCTGTGGGGAAAGTGGACGCGGCAGAGGGGGTTTTGGGGGGGGGGGGGGAGGGGGGGGGGGGGGGTCCACGCGCATTACTGAAGAGAAGCCGATCCGGGAGAAGGGAACCCTTCTAACACGTGTCCCGGTCCTCCGTTGAACCGGTGCCAGACTCTGAGTTACCGGATTTGGCTGAGCTGATGGACAGATGGTCCCACTGAGTCAGTGAAGTGAAGCAACGGGGATCTGTGCAAAAACAAACACATGCAAATGAGTTCCCAAGAAACGTGCTCTTTAAAAAGAGTTATGTAATGTTCAGATCAATCAATCAATCAATCAATCAATCAATCAATGACAGCCAGGATCCTCAGTGGGGTCCATAATTAAATCTAATGGGTCATAAAATGATTAAAGGGATGAGAAAGAACAAGATGCAATTACTCTGCTACACAAAACCGTGTTTTATTGTTGACTTTTCTCTATTTATGGGCTATTTAAATGAGCCATAACTGATTTAGTTGTGGCCACTTGGGGGCAGCAGAAACAAGTTGAAGCACAACGCGGGCATAGCGTCAGGACTTAGCGTCAGCTCAGGTGTGTTTTTTGCTCTGTTTTTGGTCTCCACCGCCCCCTGGTCGCCGAAAAGATCGTGAAATACTTGGTTAGGTTTCAGAAAAGATCGTGAAATACTTAGATAGGTTTTGGAAATGAGTTTTAACTCATTTATTAGGGAACTAAATACTAAATATCTTCTTCTAGCTTCTCAAGCACAAAGATAGAAAACAGGAACATCTTTGAGTTTTGACTTCATATTATTGCCCAACACTTCACAGGTGTGACACCCCCCCTCCCCCTCCGGTACTCTGCTTCCTGTCCGTATTAATCTAAATTAATATAT
>NC_046984.1:17484157-17486657 GCF_009769545.1 Cyclopterus lumpus | reverse complement strand
GGAATGAAAACAGGACGGATTTTAACAGAGACTTTTAAAAAGCATCATAGTCACGGCATGAATGAAGAAAAACAACCACAAAGAGACTCAAAATGACCAAACAAGACTCAAAGATACATTAGGTGACTACAAAGAAACATTAAACGACTACAAAGAGACAAAAAGAGACTACAAAGAGAGACTAAACGACTACAAAGAGACACAAAAAGACTACAAAGAGACATTAAACAATTACAAAGACACCCAAAGAGACTTTAATCTCTTAAACCCACAATGAAAATAAGTAAAACATTTACCTGCTGGCGGCACTAGACGAGTAGAAAAGTCCAAATGGGACTTTTCTGATGTGCACATCACGTCACATCCAAACCGGTTTAAAAATTAAACAGTTGTCTCTCGCCATTGACCGTCGTATGACTCTTTTCCCAAATGAGGTCCAATCGTGGTCCACCAGAAGGGGGGCGGGGCGTTGAGGGTTCCTCCTCTGGGGATCACGAACCTTTGAACCACTGAGCAAACCCCTCTGATAGCTGGTGGAGACATTTCCAGTCTGGACCCCCCAACAGACCAGCATGGAGCCGCCAGCGCGACGCAACCGTGACGTAAGAATGGGGACACGTTTTGCAGGGAATTGTGGGTACCCCCCCCCCCCCCCCCAGAGACCCGGCACAGGAAGGGCCCGGCTTGTGGAGAATTGATTGCGTCTCGTCAGCGGTTCCGGTGACAGCTCTTTATTTATCAGGCGCTCGTGTTCCGTGGACTTGGCAGAGCGGCGGCAGGTGTGAAGGTCAACAAGAGAGTCATATTTTAATCAAAGACCAGAGAGCTAAAAATAAAGCTGCCCCAGCGGGACCCGAACCGGGAGACGTGAGCAGGCGCAGCGCACAATCTAATTATCACACACACACACACACACACACACACACACACACACACACACACACTGCTGCTTGTTGTTCTAGATGAATGTCAGTCGGACAGGTTTTCTGCTTAAGGAGCCATTAGCGGTTGAAGGATGTGTCGCAATGCACCTGGAGTCTGAGCCGGAGCCAAGAAGCCGGCGGCGGTCCGGGAGGGGGGCCAGCGAGGTCCAGGAGCCACGTGGTCCAGGAGCCACGTGGTCCAGGACCGCAGTCTGAATCACGGCCTCATTATATAGGTGCGTGTTCATATGTTTCCCGAGGGCGTTTCATTTACAGTACAGCGACATGAAATGGGGGTAGGAGGAGGGACTTACAGCCCGGCTGTCAATCAAAAACGCCCCTTGGTTAATAAGAATGCGTGCTGGAAGGAGGAGCAGCTGATGCTCCAGAGCTCCTTGTTGTGTGAAGGAGGACGTCAAACAAATGGAAGGGTTCATCTTATTATATTACCTGCGACGCTCCTCGTGCATAAACATATTCACGTTGCCCTTTAACGCACAAAGGGGTTTTACCTCTTTTACTCTTTTTATTAACAGTTCAATGTGAAATGTTCATAAAAAGACAACTTCAGACGCCTCTAAGCTCGACAGCGGTGTCTCTGAATGTAATGTACTATTTCTATTATTATGATTGTGATAATTATGAGATAAGATTAAGAAATACAGTGATTGTTTATGTTATTATTATTATTATTATTATTATTATCATTACTAAAATGTAATTCAAAGTCTCATATATTAAGAAAAGAAACAAATATGGAACATTTAAGTAACAATGAAAACACATTTCCTTGTAAATTTAGACATAAAGTAATAAATATAAAGATATATTCAGGAGACATTAACACAAAATAAATATAAGAATACATCAAATGGGAAGAGTTTACAATACTGAGGAGCAATTAAAGACAACGTTCTGAGGACGACGCGGTGGCATGAATATAAACATAATAACAATGATATTTATTAGATAATGTTGGATGAATTATCACTACACACGGACAGAATGCCCAGTGTTCATAAAGGTTGCAGAATATCAGGGTTCATGTATACAATAATTAATTATTAGGGATATTATTGTCTTATTTGTGGCTATTTAACGGCTCAAGTCTCCCACATTTAAACCTTTAATGTTGTCGATTGTCCGTACGGAGAGTTCACATGTAGAGTTCACAGGTAGAGTTCACATGTAGAGTTCACAGGTAGAGTTCACAGGTAGAGTTCAGATGTAGAGTTCACAGGTAGAGTTCACAGGTAGAGTTCACATGTAGAGTTCACAGGTAGAGTTCACATGTAGAGTTCACATGTAGAACTCACGGGTAGAGTTCACAGGTAGAGCTCACGGGTAGAGTTCACAGGTAGAGTTCACATGTAGAACTCACAGGTAGAGTTCACAGGTAGAGCTCACGGGTAGAGTTCACAGGTAGAGTTCACATGTAGAACTCACGGGTAGAGTTCACAGGTAGAGCTCACGGGTAGAGTTCACAGGTAGAGTTCACATGTAGAACTCACGGGTAGAGTTCACAGGTAAAGTTCACATGTAGAGTTCACAAGTAGAGCTCACGGGTAGAGTTCACA
>NC_046984.1:17401657-17479157 GCF_009769545.1 Cyclopterus lumpus | reverse complement strand
TTAGGACTCTAGGAACCACAAGTAGCCCCGCATTTAGTGAGTGCAGCTCTCTAGTGGGGCAATATGGTACTACAAGCTCCTTAAGATATGATGGTGCATCACCAATCAAGGCTTTGTAGGTGAGGAGAAGAATTTTAAATGTAATTCTTGATTTTACAGGGAGCCAGTGCAGAGCAGCTAATACAGGAGTCATGTGATCTCTTTTCTTAGTTTTTGTGAGTACACGAGCTGCAGCATTCTGGATCAACTGGAGGGACTTAAGAGACTTATTAGAGCAGCCTGATAATAAGGAGTTGCAGTAATCTAGTCTGGAAGTAACAAACGCGTGAACCAGCTTTTCTGCATCTTTTTGAGACAAGATGTGCCTGATTTTTGAAATGTTACGTAGATGAAAAATGCAATCCTTGAGATTTGCTTAACGTGGGAGTTAAAGGACAAGTCTCGGTCAAAGATAACTAGAGATTCTTTACATGGTGTTGGATGCCAGGGAAATGCCATCTACAGAAACCACATCACCAGATGGGAGTCTCTCTGAGCCAAACGCCTGCTTTCAATGAACCGTTCGTATTCTTTTGGATGACAGCGGTTCAAATTCATTGTCCATGTTTTGCCGTCTTTAATACTTGCCATATTTCTGCTGTCTGTTGCTCAACATGAGGATATTTTCTGGAGGATCCCATGAGGTCATCTTCAACATGAAGCAATAACGTTACCTCCAGGAGATCAACGGCTTAATGTCCAAAATCTGTGTCCTCTCCTGCTGGTTCAAGGGCTCTTCCCCGTCTGAGTGCTTTTAATTATGAGTTCATCTTCCTCTACATGTATTTCTATGTAAACCTGTTTAATCTAATGAAAGCCACTAAACATATTGGGAGAGCTTGTCTCTGATGGCACTTTAACTTTGATTACGCTTTCTCAAAATACTCAAAAATAATGTTTGTTGCAACAGAAGGTATTTTTTTTATTACTATTATTTATTATCATTTCAATTTATAATTTACATTAGATCCTCTATTCAGATTTTGTTTAAAAGTCCCCAAAAATAACTTTAATACAGGAAAAAAATGGAGAAACAGAGTAAGAATATAGATGTTGTGTGTACAGAATAAACACACTTCTATACTTCAATATAACCCACCGGACAGAAACTATGAATATAATGTGAACCCATATGAACAAGATGGTCAAACAGCCTCCAGATGGAGCCACATGACCTCCTATCATTGTATATAACAAAAAAGAAAAGAAAAAGGTTCAAATAAGAAATAAACACTGTTTTTATTGAACGTTGTTCAAGTGAGACGAGAAGTCGACGTTTCATCGTTTGTCACGTTGCTTCCGTAATTAAGTAACGTGACTTTCATAGTTATTTTAACCCAAACCACAAACTTTTCTTAAACCTAACTAAGACTTTCACAATCTTTTCTTAAACTTAACCTTTTAAGCCCCACTGCGCCCACTTGGGAGCAGATTTACACATCATAGTTAGACTGTGTAAAACATTACAATAAACATGAGCAAATATATTGATGTTATACATCAAATTAAACAAGAGAACTTGGGCTACAAGAATCAGTCAGCCATTTCCACACAACTCAAACACCAACTGAAAGAATTATGAAAATATCATAATCATAATTTTGTCAGGAGTCAGCCCACTCAGCATGTTTTCGGAACTAGCAACCTGTAGCTCGGTGCTACCAGATAAAGACAGATAGCAACGAGCAAGAGGATTTAACACAGATTCTAAATATCTTTTCTAAATCCTTCTGCACCAAAGCATCTCTGAGATATGATCCAAAGAACACAGCAACATGAATCGATTTAGCGCTTACAGTCACAAATGTTGGTTATCTTTGGCTTTTTTTTTTTTTAATTCATTTTTCTTCTTCTAATCAACAAAGACTGCTATATTTGATGTATTGAACACCATAAGTAATATACAAGTGAAATATATGGTTTGGTACATGAGAAAATTCAAATTGCCCAAATGCCCATTTGGCCTAATTAATCTGTACTAAAACCTCTAACTTTGTTCTGCTTTACTTTTTCATAGTCAAACTTTTCAGAGAGACTGATCACATATTGTGCTTTGATCTTTGTGGTTTTTGACCTTTGCTCTGCATCCTTCCAAGAGATAATCATCCTGAAAGTGCTTTTTATTCTAGGCGAACCTGGAAATTCAACTTTTGCTGTCTTTCATCTTTATTTACTCTTAACCAGTAACACATATACTAATATGTACACATCTGAACAGAAGCCCACATGTGTTGCCTTTATTATAACACCAACATTATTCAAATAGCATTTTTAGTTTGGGGATGTTATTTCGAGCAGAAACCTAGAAAATAGCTTGGGGCTTAAAAGGCTAACTAACACTTTCACAATCTTTTCTTAAACCTAACTAACACTTTCACGATCTTTTCTTAAACCTAACTAACACTTTCACGATCTTTTCCTAAACCTAACTTATTATTTCACAATCCTTTCCTAAACCTAACTTATTATTTCACGATCTTCTCCTAAACCTAACTAACACTTTCACGATCTTTTCCTAAACCTAACTTATTATTTCACAATCTTTTCCTAAACCTAACTTATTATTTCACGATCTTTTCCTAAACTTAACTAACACTTTCACAATCTTTTCCTAAACCTAACTTATTATTTCACGATCTTTTCCTAAACCTAACTTATTATTTCACGATCTTTTCTCAAACCTAACTAACACTTTCACAATCTTTTCCTAAACCTAACTTATTATTTCACGATCTTTTCCTAAACTTAACTAACACTTTCACAATCTTTTCCTAAACCTTACTTATTATTTCACGATCTTTTCCTAAACCTAACTTATTATTTCACGATCTTTTCTCAAACCTAACTAACACTTTCACGATCTTTTCTTAAACCTAACTAACACTTTCACAATCTTTTCCTAAACCAAACTTATTATTTCACAATCCTTTCCTAAACCTTACTTATTATTTCACGATCTTTTCCTAAACCTAACTTATTATTTCACGATCTTCTCCTAAACCTAACTAACACTTTCACGATCTTTTCCTAAACCTAACTTATTATTTCACGATCTTTTCCTAAACCTAACTTATTATTTCACGATCTTCTCCTAAACCTAACTAACACTTTCACGATCTTTTCCTAAACCTAACTTATTATTTCACAATCTTTTCCTAAACCTAACTTATTATTTCACGATCTTCTCCTAAACTTAACTAACACTTTCACAATCTTTTCCTAAACCTTACTTATTATTTCACGATCTTTTCCTAAACCTAACTTATTATTTCACGATCTTTTCTCAAACCTAACTAACACTTTCACGATCTTTTCTTAAACTTAACTAACACTTTCACGATCTTTTCCTAAACCTAACTTATTATTTCACAATCTTCTCCTAAACCTAACTAACACTTTCACAATCTTTTCCTAAACCTTACTTATTATTTCACGATCTTTTCCTAAACCTAACTTATTATTTCACGATCTTTTCTCAAATCTAACTAACACTTTCACGATCTTTTCTTAAACTTAACTAACACTTTCACGATCTTTTCCTAAACCTAACTTATTATTTCACGATCTTCTCCTAAACTTAACTAACACTTTCACGATCTTTTCCTAAACCTAACTTATTATTTCACGATCTTCTCCTAAACCTAACTAACACTTTCACAATCTTTTCCTAAACCTAACTTATTATTTCACGATCTTCTCCTAAACTTAACTAACACTTTCACGATCTTTTCCTGAACCTAACTTATTATTTCACGATCTTTTCTCAAACCTAACTAACACTTTCACGATCTTTTCTTAAACTTAACTAACACTTTCACGATCTTTTCCTAAACCTAACTTATTATTTCACAATCTTTTCCTAAACCTAACTTATTATTTCACAATCTTTTCTCAAACCTAACTAACACTTTCACGATCTTTTCCTAAACCTAACTTATTATTTCACAATCTTTTCCTAAACCTAACTTATTATTTCACGATCTTCTCCTAAACTTAACTTATTATTTCACAATCTTTTCCTAAACCTAACTTATTATTTCACGATCTTCTCCTAAACTTAACTTATTATTTCACAATCTTTTCCTAAACCTAACTTATTATTTCACGATCTTCTCCTAAACTTAACTAACACTTTCACAATCTTTTCCTAAACCTAACTTATTATTTCACAATCTTTTCCTAAACCTAACTTATTATTTCACGATCTTTTCCTAAACTTAACTTATTATTTCACAATCTTTTCCTAAACCTAACTTATTATTTCACAATCTTTTCCTAAACCTAACTTATTATTTCACAATCTTTTCCTAAACCTAACTTATTATTTCACAATCTTTTCCTAAACCTAACTTATTATTTCACAATCTTTTCCTAAACCTAACTAACACTTTCACGATCTTTTCTTAAACTTAACTAACACTTTCACGATCTTTTCCTAAACCTAACTTATTATTTCACGATCTTCTCCTAAACTTAACTAACACTTTCACAATCTTTTCCTAAACCTAACTTATTATTTCACAATCTTTTCCTAAACCTAACTTATTATTTCACAATCTTTTCCTAAACCTATCTTATTATTTCACGATCTTTTCTCAAACCTAACTAACACTTTCACGATCTTTTCTTAAACCTAACTAACACTTTCACAATCTTTTCTTAAACCTAACTTATTATTTGTTACTATAAACTTTCATTCTTGAGGAAACATTGAAACATTGTAGCTAAACATTAGCGTGTTAGCTGTGTTTCAGTGCAGCCTCACAGAGATGCTCGCGTGATGGCAGATTATAGTTGTAAAAGCACGTGTGGCTATAAATATATGATTTTATCTACATTGTGATATGTGAAAGAATATTATTGATCATTTATAATGCTAAAAGGGTGAGTTTAAAGTGCTACCAGATCACATGCTCTCCTCCTCACGCTGAGAAGCTGTTATGAATATGAAATACCAGCGAGCGACGTGCACGACTTTCTTTCGTAACGATAAATCTGCAAACACCTCTCCATATTTCATTATGAAGTCCATGTGAAGTACTTTTAGTTAAAAAGCCCGCTGTCGTAAATATGAGGAGCAGCTGCAGCCGTCCAGGACTCTTCTGGAGGAGGTTCAGAGAACCAGACCAGGACGGAGGTTTAAGACCTTCACGTCCTCACGTCGACAAAACAACAACAAGGAACATTTTATTTATTTATTTATTTGTGTGAGCAAAATCTAAAAATATCTAATCGACATATAATAATAAAAAAAAAATATATATATATATATATATATATATATATATACACATACAATGCACTTATATTATATATATATATAATGCACTTATATTATATATATATAATGCACTTATATTATATATAATGCATATGGCACTTAAATTATTTTTATTTCATATATATGAAATAAAAGTAAGAAATATCAAACTTAATATGGCAATGTCTAATTTTGATATTTCAAGAAATATCAAAATTAGACATTGCCATATGCATTAATGCATTAATCATTATAATCCAATAATATAATACACATAGTTCTGTAATGTACCATTCTACATTATTCTACATTATGAGTACTTTTACTAGCACTTTTGTAAATTTTACATAACGGGGTAAATTATCCTTTTATATTTTAATTTTTACATAACGGGGTAAATGATCCTTTTATATTTTAATGTTTACATAACGAGGTAAATGATCCCTTTATATTTTAATGTTTACATAACGGGGTAAATGATCCTTTTATATTTTAATTTTTACATAACGGGGTAAATGATCCTTTTATAATTTAATTTTTACATAACGGGGTAAATGATCCTTTTATATTTTAATTTTCTTTTATATTTTAATGTTTACATAACGAGGTAACTGATCCTTTTATATTTTAATTTTTACATAACGGGGTAAATGATCCTCTTATATTTTAATTTTTACATAACGGGGTAAATGATCCTTTTATAATTTAATTTTTACATAACGGGGTAAATGATCCTCTTATATTTTAATGTTTACATAACGGGGTAAATGATCCTTTTATATTTTTATAAATGATCCTTTTATATTTTTATAAATGATCCTTTTATATTTTAATGTTTACATAACGAGGTAAATGATCCTTTAATATTTTTATAAATGATCCTCTTATATTTTAATGTTTACATAACGAGGTAAATGATCCTTTTATATTTTAATGTTTACATAACGAGGTAAATGATCCTTTTATATTTTTATAAATGATCCTTTTATATTTTAATGTTTACATAACGAGGTAAATGATCCTTTAATATTTTTATAAATGATCCTCTTATATTTTAATGTTTACATAACGAGGTAAATGATCCTTTTATATTTTTATAAATGATCCTTTTATATTTTTATAAATGATCCTCTTATATTTTAATGTTTACATAACGAGGTAAATGATCCTTTTATATTTTTATAAATGATCCTCTTATATTTTAATGTTTACATAACGAGGTAAATGATCCTTTTATATTTTTATAAATGATCCTTTAATATTTTTATAAATGATCCTCTTATATTTTAATGTTTACATAACGAGGTAAATGATCCTTTTATATTTTTATAAATGATCCTTTTATATTTTTATAAATGATCCTTTTATATTTTTATAAATGATCCTTTCCGGTGTGTCTGTATTCTGCGCGTGCTGTGACGTCACCCCGGTGTTCCGCTGCAGGTCGGCAGAGGGAGGCGTCGCGCGCTCCTCGCTCTTCTTCCTCCTCTCCTCAGACGACACAAACAAGGCGGGGCGCGCACGAGCCGAAGGCCGCGAGCCCGCTGCTGCTGCTGGAGGAAGAGCGCGCGCGCACGCACGCGGGCACGCGGGCATGGACGCACGGCCGCCGCGCTGCCACTAGAGATGTAGCGTCGCCAGGATGCCGGCCAGCTTCGTGTCTCGCGTCCTCCTCTTCGCCTCGATCTGCGCCGCAAAGTCTCTTCCAGACCCGGGAGCAGTCGGTAAGCTGACCGGGGAGAGAGGGGGGAGGACCGGGGGGAGGACCGGGGGGAGACCGGGGGGATGCAGCACAATGAGAGGACATGGGAGTGGTTGCTTTCTCTTCTTTTTTATGGCTTTGGTCGACATTAAATATGAAATCCTCTGCACCGCCGATGTGGGGGGGGGGGGGGGGGGGGGTATTTCAGATGGTGTCGATTCTTTATTATCGATGAGGTGACGTCACACACTCTAATGCTTTTAAGCGAAATACGTGTGAAAGGGCCTTTTTCTTCTCCTTCACGCGCACGGCCCGCGTGTCCGATCCGGCTCCGCGCGACAATGGATGCAACAAACAACAACAAAAAATATATAAAAATACACAAACCTGCAGACGCCTTTTGTGTCTTCAAAAGGCTAAAAAAACAACAACAACAATATTAAAATAAATACATTCAGCGTACACGTGAACGTCGATGTTTACATATTGTTTCATTTTCAAGGACATTATGTAATTATCTTTTTATTATTCATGCTTCAACCTATTTTGAGCTGCATGGGTGGTCACAGTGCTGAGCTGTAGTACATGTGCTGTACTTGTACCTGTGTACTTATACTACATATATACATAAAGTTCCTAACGAGCAACATGCTCCTAAAACATTACTAATAAATGACGCATAATAATGAAGATCTGTGCGTTTATTTGCTCAGAGTTACTACTCTTCCCTTTGTGATTTCAAACCTCATCGCTGCAACGACACGGGAAGCAATTATCATCAAAAGAGATCTGCAGTCCACAGCGTCTGTTGATCCGTCAATCAACAGAGAAATCAATCAGCATCGATTCTGATGACATATCGATTGTTGACATCTTGTCAGATGTCAACAACTGGAGCTTTTCTTTGTCATTTTACAAAAGTTTGGAGATTTCTTTCTGATATTTAATCAAGAAAACAACTTACAGATTAATATAAATAATAATAATTAGTATTATATTTGTGCTTTTTAAACCAGTGATGATGTGTCACAAGAAAAGTTTCACTCTCTGTTGATTATGTTTAAAGAAAAGGGGAAAAAGCTTAAAGCTCAGACTAAATTCTCACCAAATATCTGTTTCTTACTTTCTGACTAACCAGTTTTACTTAAAGTGGCTAAAGACATTCTTATTGGTTAACATACGATTTAGTTGACTAATCAATTGGTTGATTGAGTTTCGACTCCTCTGGTTGTATAGAAGTCTATGCTTCACGTGTTAAAGCTGCATTCTCTCTCCTGACCACCAGGGGGCGACTCCTCTGGTTGTATAGAAGTCTATGCTTCATGTGTTAAAGCTCCATTCTCTCTCCTGACCACCAGGGGGTGACTCCTCTGGTTGTATAGAAGTCTATGCTTCATGTGTTAAAGCTGCATTCTCTCTCCTGACCACCAGGGGGCGACTCCTCTGGTTGTATAGAAGTCTATGCTTCATGTGTTAAAGCTGCATTCTCTCTCCTGACCACCAGGACCAAAGTCGTGACTGCGTCCACTTCTTATTTACAGTTTATATGCAAAGATTCACACAATAACACCACTTTATATTGTGTGTTTACCAGCTCGTTTGTTTCTTAATAATCGATTAAAGGAAGCGCTCGTTTGTTTCTTAATAATCGATTAAAGGAAGCGCTCGTTTGTTTCTTAATAATCGATTAAAGGAAGCGCTCGTTTCCTCGTCCTTGGGATTCATTTTGGGCTTCATGGTGAGTTCAAAACAACGTTTTAATGGATTCACGCTGAATCAAGTCTCAGTGTTTCTGTCAATGGAGCCGCTTCAAGACCAGATTGAGGAAATCCTCTCCACACACACACACAAGGGAGCCTTTATTGACCCAATTATGGTAATGGGGGACAGCATTTACACACACACACACACACACACACACACATAGATGCTGTTTATCATGTGAGTGCAGCCATTAGTGAGTGAAGTTCTGCATGGAGGGGTTCGTCACCGGGGGCCCGGGGGGGTTAAGATGGCGACAGCTAC
Organism: Cyclopterus lumpus; assembly: GCF_009769545.1. Classification (NCBI taxonomy): domain Eukaryota; kingdom Metazoa; phylum Chordata; class Actinopteri; order Perciformes; family Cyclopteridae; genus Cyclopterus; species Cyclopterus lumpus. The sequence goes on along the minus strand of NC_046984.1, from coordinate 17,470,131 downwards.
AGAGTCCGAGCCAGCGTTTCTTTGGAGTCAGCTTGTATCCATGGAAACCCCCCCCCCCCCCTCCCCCCCCTGGTGTGACCCACATCCACGCTTGTCCACCAAGACGGGGAAACTAAATGTTCTGTGGCTGAAAAACATGGGAGGGTTGAAATTTGGGTGGATTTGTGTCTTCCACGTGTCGCCGTGGCGATAATCTACCGGGATTAGTCTGCAGCGGCGAGGTCATCGGGAGGGGAAGGTCCCAAAACTCCTAAAGTCACACCCCGTTCCCGGGAGTCATGACTCAGCACTAAGTCATCAGCTGATGAGGAGTTCGGCACACTTGTAATGCCAAAAGAATGTTTATAAACCAAAAACAACAACAACAACAACAACGTTGTATTCCTGTTTACATTCCGCAAATTCCAGATGATTGGAACTAAGAGCATGACCGTCCCCCAAATGTTTCTTTTTATATAATATAAAATATATTTTTTAATTTTATATATATATATATATATACATATTAAAATGTATATATTTATTATATGTATATTTTATATAATAACATATTTTTACTATATATATATATATGTTAATATATATATTTTTATTATTATATATATATATATTACAATGTATATATTTATTATATATATTTAAAAATATTTTCTTAATATATATATATATATATATTTATATTTTACATATATAATACAATATATATAATACATATATTTTATTATATATTTTGTCTCAAGGTCACTTGGGTCGCTGCATGATGAATGTGTTCCTGTAAGACAGAAAACAGGGAATAGATCTATTGATCCACATTTGAGGCTAATTACTGCTTTATTACTACCTTATTATCCTACTACACAAAATATTTTCCCACTCACTTTTTGATTGACTGCCGTAACAAATACTGTTTGTTTACTGCAAAAGATTTACCCCAAAAAATACTCAGTTGTATTGACGAGGATCAGCTGGTCGGTTAACCCCTCGTTGCTTCAGTGACTTTAACTCTTGTGTCTCTGTGTTGTTTTCTTCTCCCCCAGAGGTGCAGATTAAAATCCAGGTGTTCGACAACAGCGACCTGTCTCCGCTGGCGGACGCTCAGGTGGAAGTCCACGGCAACCAGACCGTCCTGGCGTCCAGCCGGGCCGGCGGCGACGGCGTCCTGAGGGTCAGCTTCCTGTACCGCACGGGGACCTGGGTCATCATCACGGCCTCCAAGCCGGACTACGTCACCAACTCGGTGCCCTGGCACTCCGGCCGCATCCCGCGTACGTTCGTTTGTTCCTCGGCCGTTTATTTCCTTCTGATGAAATCTGCCTGACGACAGGATGGTTTCAGTCACCTCATTGGCCGGCTGTCTCTCATCAAACAGACCGAGGCTGTTGAGACGTAGTTCTGATTTTAGTCTTCAACGTCAGACTCTCATACGTGTTTATTGTTTCAAAACATTTTATTAATTCATCATTTTGTATTTTCTGCTGCGTATCCAGTTCACATCCATCTGATTAATTATATTAGGGATTCTGTGTAATATTCTCTATTTAATTAAATTAAATTACATTTAATTTTACTTTACTTATTTTATTTAATTGATTATTTATTCTTATTTTACATTATTAATTTATACATTTATTAATTTATTTCTTCATTCCTATTCAGGTAGTTTTGTGAAGAATTCAAACTAAAACCAACAAATATATATATATATATATATATATATATATATATATATATATATATATATATATATATATTATTAACTGTTTAACTGCCCTCTAAGTAACAATGACGACATGTTCCACTTTATCTATTAATTTAAGTCAAATATTTTAAGTTGAGAAAACTCAAAAGTATGAGATATGAATTCGTGGTGAATAATCGTCGGTCTCTTCTTCTCTTCTGGTAGTTTACGCCTCAGTCAGCCTGTACCTGCTGGTCCAGAGACCAGGAACCCTGATCCTGTACGATGACGTCCTGCAGGTGCTGTCCGGATCGCCAGGTAACCACGATAACCACGGTAACCACGGTAACCACGATAACCACACTCCTCTCTGGGAGGAAACACACATATCTGAATCACAAGTCGTATTCCTGGTTTTAGAGCTGTTGGGTAACGGCGGTCCTATTTCTGGAGTCTGGCCCGTCGGCAGCATTCCTGTCATCGCGTCTTAAATCAGTTCCTCTCCATAACCTTTAGGTGACCCTGTGTTACTTACTGCTGTCGCCGTGGCAACTACTTATTTATTAATGTTTCACAAGCGTCAGCTCGGTCCTGCATCGGCGTGCCGACACGCTTTGAGTGACACGAGGACGCGAGCCGGCTGCGGGATTATTTAATTATTATTTAATTTAGTTTATTTTTCCTCTTCCCGCAGGAGCTCGCAACCAGCCGCTGGTGCAGCTGCAGAGGAAGTCCCTGCAGCTGGCGCCCGACTCCAACGACACGGCGCTGTCGGCCACGCTGACCACGGCCAGGACGCAGTACGAGATCGGAGGCTTCCCGTTTCTGCTCGGCCAGGAGACCAACAGCTCGGGTGGGAAATCCACACGCGGCGATATTTTAGATTAATAGTGCGCTTCCAGCTTCTCATCTCAGTTTTAACGGATTCATTTATGACCTTTCACGAAGGCAGCTATTTATTGCAGGACTGCGTTAGTTTTAGGTGTAAAATCTAAAAAAAATCCAATCTTCAAAAAAATATTTAAAATATATTTAAAGGCTGCATTTTTCTGTGCAATAAAAAAAAAATAATATATATTTATTTTTCTTAATTAAAAATATACAAATATATATATATATTTCTTATTTTTGGTGTTAAACATATCTTTTAACTGTTAAGTGAGGGATCCTTGTCAAAAATAAGTTCATACAGAAATTCAGAAAAATCCTTTCACATTTTAGAATATATTCTCTCAAATATCAATATTGACCGTGTCTGAAATCATATGCTGCAGGCTACTTAGTGCACACATTTTATTTCCCATTACAGTCATGTGACACTACACCAGATTAAACTAAATTATGATTGAGAGGTAAACTACTGTGTTTTATGACCATTCAAATCAACGCAGTATAGCCTCGAACGCCCTGAATCATCAAGTCATTCCCCCGCTGACCTCTTCTCTCCAGGGGCAGAGACCGGCTGGACGGACTTGACGGCGCTGGCCGTGGTCAGCGTTCAGCTCCTCGACAAAGACGGCCACGTGATCCAGGTCTCCGATCCGATCCACGTCTCCGTGCCGCTGCCGTCCGACACCCGTAACCGGATGGCCACCAGCGTGCCCGCGTGGCTGTATCAGCCTAAGACGGGTGAGGGCGGCTCGGAGGAGGAGCGCGGCGGCGCTTTGTGTCGCTCTGCCCGGCCTGTTCAACATCATGTGTGTGCGTTTCTGCAGGACTGTGGGTTCGCACCGGGACGGGCTACATCAAGAAGGAGGGCCAGCAGTTCGTGTGGAACGTTGTGGTTCCCCAGATGGGGTACTGGCTCGCTGCGTTCCCCTCGTCTTCAGGTACCGTTACGGCAACGCAACCGGTACTTTAAGTATTTAAATCTGGTGATGAAGACAACTGCACGGATGACAACAGGAAGTTAGCCTCACTGGTTCTCGCCACAAAAAGCCCAAAAACATGGGGTTCTTTTTTTATTGGATTTTGGATTATTGCAGAATTTGAGCTCTAAACGCTCAGGATTCTTCCAGGTTTTTTTAAGAAGCTAACGTCTCCTCCAATAAGCTGAAGGAGGACTAGTGTCCTCGTAAGGATGCTTAGTCGTCTCCTTTAGATTCACCAGAGGGGCGTTCACTGACCTGTTTTATACATCAGACAATTAAACGTTAAAATCTCTTCAGCTTGTGTTAAACACATTATTTCAGACTTCCAACCAGAAACACATACAAAATAAATCTAGACGAGGAAATGGGAAGTAAACAAATGCACATTTATGCATCACTGAAAAAGGATACTTTGTTGTTGTTAACAAAGGCCCTAAAAAGACCAAAAAACCAACAGCGTGTGTTTTTAATATTAAAGCCTAATACATATATTTCTTCTGAGCCATCAAGCTTAATGATTTTACACCAGAGCACCAAATGTGGATTCATCCGCCACTGAAAATAGTCCCCGACAAATGCTCCCGTGTCCTCCAGTTCTGAGCCGTCCGTGTGTCGTGTTGCAGGATTGGATCTGTCTCATCCGGGCCTGAGGGACATCACCACCTACCACACCCTGTTCCTGCTCTCCATCCTGGCCTCGCTGGCCCTGCTGGTTCTCATCCTGCTCTGCGTGCTACTCTACTACTGCAGGTGTGGGGAGCGTAGGCGCAGGTCTCACCTTTTAGGTTTCTATAAATCAAGCAACGATAATTGCAAAAGCCCATAACTGTGAATGTGGGTCTCAGAATCCAATAATCTAATAATCCCTGTTTTACAGGCGCTTCTTTCCTTTCTGACCTTCAGTGTTTCTGTTTTACATTTTTTCAGGCGGAAGTGTTTAAAACCTCGTCGCCAGCAAGGGAAACCCCACTCGGCCAATCTGAACGGCGCCAAGAGGGACCAGGGTACCTCCACTTCACGCCTGAACCTGATCTGCGGGGGCCACGCCGAGTCCGGCCCCTCCAACGACAAATCCGACATGTCCCCGTCTCGAGACTACCAGAGCTCCCGGGAGGACCTGACGAAGCACGTCCCGGCCCACATGCTGCGGCACGCAAAGGGGAAGAACGCGTCGGGGTCCCAGCGCGGCGAAAGCTTCCCCATGAAGGTGACGCGAGCCACGGAGACCAACAACCTGGACAACCCTCTGCTGCACGAAGACTACAACCGGAGCTACAGCCCCATGGAGGGCAAGGAGTCCGAGTACCACCGGCACCACAACGCCAACGACAATCGAGGGTACGCCTCGGATCCCCCGTCCCCGCCTCGCTTCCAATGCTACGTGCCGAACCAGACAGACAAGCCGCCCGAGTATTCGGCGGCGGCGGCGGACAGCCTGGCCAGACCCACCTCGCTCAACACCCAACCGGGTCAGATCATCTTCTGCAGCTCCATCGACCAGATGAAGGAGAACATGTACCGCAGCATGGTGCCCACCTTGGTCATACCGGCCCACTACATGCGCCTGCCCTCCGAGTTTTCTAAAGACGGCAAGGACCAGAAGGACCAGGATAAAGACGGCGCCCAGATGGGAGGAGGCCAGCACCACCACCACCACTCCCAGAAACAAGGCCAGCAGCAAGGCGGCTCACAAGGGGATGATTCGGAGGATCCGAGCTGGGCGTCCGACTCCTCCGGCGGACCCATGACCATCCCGGTGCTCTTCAACGACTCCACCATGGCTCAGATGAACGGGGAGCTGCAGGCTCTGACGGAGAAGAAGCTGATGGAGCTGGGCGTCAAGCAGCACCCGAGGGCGTGGTTCATCTCCCTGGATGGACGCAACAACGCTCACGTGCGCCACTCCTACATAGATGCCGGGAATGACCTCGGCGGCGGTGGATTCTTAGGTGGCCCTAGCAGCGCTGGCCGAGACGTGAACCTGGAGCCGCCTCTGGAGGCCCAAGAACGCATGTCTGCAATTAACCGGAAGGGAAAAGACGAGCGCTGGGGGACGGGCGGACGGAAGGGCCTCGGCGTTGGCGGCGTTGGTGGTGGGAAGTGCTACTCCAAGCTGGCGTACCCCGACCACAGCGAGCCCAGCGGCAGCGAGGGACGCCCCGTCTCCCCCGAGGAGAACTCCCTCACCCCTCTCCTGGACGAGGGTCCCTCCTCCCGAGGATCCACCATCCCCCGGAGAGGACGCAGCCGCGTGAACAGCAGCCGCAGCAGCAACGGCGACTCCATGACCAGCCCCGACGACGACCCCGACGACAAGGACGAGAACAAGAAGAGCCCCTGGCAGAAGATCGAAGACCGGCCTCTCATGGTCTTCCACCCCAGGAAGTGAGCGGGTTTCCGGACCTCCTGCCCCCCGGAAAACACTTTTTAACGATCTTTCCACGGAGGGAGATCCCGATAAGCACAACCGCGCTTCACCCCTTCGTCGTTTTTTGACCTTTTTGTGTTTCTGGTGAGGTGCTTTTTTCTTTCTGATTCCTCTCGTGGTCTCGCCGCTCGCCCTCGTATCCGGTTCATCGTGACCTCCGTCACCGATCACTTCACTGTCACCATCTGAGCCATTGCATACGCTGACTGTGGAAATAGCCATTTTATAGAGCAACATATAAGAACGACGCACTTACGGATAATTTGATCGTTGATTGATACCAAGCATTTGGAAGTGGGTGACCTTTCTCATTGGGTGGTTTATTGCTTCCCCGGACCTAAAACACACCGACGGTAGAAGACGTGCGCCGGTGTTTTCCTTGACCGTCACTAGATTACGTTTTCTTTCCAGGAAACGTCTTCCTTGGGGTCGAAACGTGTCCCGTGCTGCTTTCGCGGGTTCAGATTACTTTCGTCGCATCGTACCGATTTGAAACGTCGAGCCTCGCCTCCGTAAATCTTTTCCTCCGTTTTGGTCGACAGTGAGATTTTCTGTTGTGTAAATAGACTCCCGGACGGTTTTGAAGGATCCTTTTTGTTTGGGGGGTTTAGAAAAGGTTTTGCATGCATATGAATGTATGAAATAAACAGAAGGCACCCAAAGCCCCCGAGGCTCCTGCGTAGAAGACCCCCTTCAATTGCCAAGAAAACGTGGGAAAGCCAAAACACCACTTTACTTGAAGACTTCCTGTTTAATATTCCACTGAGATCCAGCGGGCCACTTCTCCCCTGCAAGTGCCTTCTTTCACATGGATGGAGTGATCGGCATGCAGGTCCAGCCAGGCACTAATAAGCACACCCTGCATTGTGGCAACCACAACAACCACAACAACAACAACAACGACGACGTGTCTCTCTGGGGAGCATGCCTGCCAAGAAAAAAAACAAAAATAAACGGACAACTTCTTTCTCGCGGCTGTGACGTCCTTTAATATCTTCGTTTTATCGTATCGATCCTCTTTTTCACTCAAACTTGTAAATTAGTACAACGAACTATATGAGATTTTACGGTGTTAACGACGTGCATGTAACATGTAGAATAGGGTGTTTTTTTAGTGATATATTTTCTTTTTTATTATTGATCTAGGATGTTTGGCACAAATAAAACGCACACAATAAAAATGTTAAAAGTGATGCGCAGACGCATCGAGTTGCCAAAACGAACTGAAGATACACTGAATTCAATCCAGCGCCAACGAAATTCACTTCCGGTCGTAAATGTTTACAGCGACTCCGCTCTGACCAACGCGCTCCTCACGCCGGTTTCCCAGCATCAGCGCCGCCCGCGAGCGCCACCGCGCCGCCGGGGGTTTTGGTTGTGACGGTTGTGAAGCTGCTCGTTGGGTCCTCGGCACCATCTGAAGACGTGAAAGTCTGAAGAGCCGATTCCTACTGAACTGTCGCGTCCACTGCTGTAAATGTACGTTTTATTTGGGACCAGATATCGAATTATTATAATTATTATTATCATCATCACGAGTTGTGCAATTGTGGCTTTCCCTGTTTGACGTGACAGAACCCGCTTCGTGGACTTTAGGAACCATTGAACCACGTTGTGTTGATGGTACACCAGAGCAGCTGGAGGCCGTCATCACCCGGGCAGCTGTTTGTAAACTGTAAATTGATCCTTTCTGTACGTCAGATTAAATATAAATAAATGTGTTCCCACGGTCGGTCGGCGTTCGTGGTTTTATTTTGACAAGCTGTGAAATAAATGTGAATACAAAGCATCGCCGAGAGGTACTGACTATGGCTCGATGCTCGACATCGTTGCATAACTACCTGCTTCAATACGTCATACGATCACATTAAAAAGATCAACTATTAATTCTCGTGGTGTGAAATCGATTCATGCGCTCCGCATCCCAACGTGTGTTTTCTGCCTTTTGACGTCTATTTTAATGTTGCGTATGATTTTGCGGTAATTAATATCAAGCTGTGGTTCCCCAAAACTAAACTATAAATATGATCTGTAAATAAATCTAATAACTCAGGTGTAAAGAAAAGTAACAGAAATGATAAGTAGAAGTCTATAAAATAAAAAGTAATTGAATCAAAAGTACAAGGCACGCACAACCAGTGTTGTACTATCGTAGTGCAGTACTCTCATGGAGTACTACCGTAATGTATTCTGTATTTATAGACCACAATGTAGGGTAAACATTGACCAGTGGAGGAATAAGTACCTCCAGACAATCAGCAGTACTACTGTGTAGGAATAACCTGTTACAAGTGTGTGTGTGAGCATCACAATGTACTTAAAGTAACAACAATAAAAGCACACATTACGCACAATAACTACATTTTATATTATTGGATTTGAATTATTGATACGTTCATGCGTTTATCATTTTAATACGGCAGCTGGTTTATTTTATTTTGTATATATTTTATACAAAAGAGATCCATAAAGTCTTGTTTGTGTATTTTCTGGAAATAAAGTAAAAGAAGTGTAATATTTACGTCTGAGAGTAGTAGTAGAAGTATAAATACTCACATAGAATACAAGTACCTCAAAAGTCCAGTACTAGAGTAAATGTACTTCGTTGTATTCCTTTAACTTTGATGCGTGAACATGAACTGATTAATAAACATTCAGACCACGTGACCACCGCGTACTGTCCCTTTAACGCCAAACCTACAGAGTCACGTGAGCGTGCGCGTGTCACGTGACCCTTTAAATGCGAGCAGCTTCTTCCTTTGTGTTCTTTTGCGAAGCCGTGAAACGTTCGACGTCTTTTGACTTCTCTCGTTTCGGCCGCGTCAGATTTACCAGGTGAGGAAAAACACTTCCGGGTTGGTTCGTTGGCCGGAAGCCATTCAAACCGGTTAGCTCTGTCGTTAGCCACATGCTAACCGGTGACGAGGGGAGCTCAACCATCTAGTGGCAACATTGTTTACGTTATGTGCTCTGTTTGTATTTACTGACAGTACGTTGTTGTTGTTGTTGTTGTTGTAGGTTCTGAGAGAGCTGCTTGTTAATATCTGCCGAGCTGTCAGTCTCCTAGTTATGGTAAATATAATTAATGCTAATATATTAGCAGGAGTGGTGGATACTCAAATACTTTACTTGAGTATTTTCCTTTTTCTGTATCTTTGTACTTTTTTATTTTTACAGAGAAATATTTTATTTTTTACTGCACAACATTTATTTAGCACTTTATTTATACATTTTATTTATAAAGCACTTTTCATTAAAAAATAATCTCATTCTCAGTGTTTTTATAAATAAATTGTATTATTATTTGATCATTTCAGTTCTTTTGCATCGTCGGATAAATATTACAAATTTATTGGTGAGACTGAACATTTAAAGGCCTTTTGTTTGCTGGTTTTATCAGACAACAAATCAGTAAACTGAGAGCTTGTCAGGTGGTGTGCAGTTTATTTTTAAAGTATTTATGTTTTTTTCTGATAATCATTGAGCAGGAATCTTAATTGACTCTTAATGCAAAATAACCTCTTTTATTTATTGTTTAATCAATTAATGTTTAACACATTTATCAAGTAAACAAACATGTGTGGACTGTCTTGGGAATTATCTAATTGTCAATTTTAAATTATTAAATATTTTAGTAGTATTTCTATTTAATTTTAATGTATTTTACTAAACAATTAGAGAAAATATTTAGCAGTTTTTAATTGACCAAAACAAATCTACAAAGACTGCTGAAGGGAAAAACAATAGTAAACCAAATATTACATTACAAATATGTTATAGTGACCGTTGGCTTTGAATTCCATTGTTAAGGAATATAAAATGTTAAAGATATTAATAAAAAGACGACTGCCTTTAGCTTCGGTATCCGTCTCCACGGTGATTTTAGTTTCTCAGACGCACAGAAAACCAGACGATGAGACCCGTTTGACTCGCAGTAGTCGAGGTTCTTTACTCGCGGTTCCCCCCTGACGGCCCCGGTTCTCTGCTCCAGATGTGGATCCTGTTCCCGGCTCTGCTGGGTCTGAGCTCGGCGATGATCTGCCCGGACGGGGACACGTGCGAGAGCGGCAACACCTGCTGCAAGAACCTGGAGGGCCAATACCTCTGCTGCCCACTTCCTAACGTGAGTTACTGTGAGGAACCTTTAACTGGTCCTGAACCAGCCTCCGTTTAGCCAAAATGTATATAATGCTATTAACACTGTCGCATTAATAATTCCTACTGATAATAAATACTCTGCTAGTTGAGGCTACTTGTATACTGGTAAAGAACCTCTTGGTGGTCTAACAGATGTGGGGTCAGCTGAGTTCAGGTAACCACCAGACGGAGAGCAGTGACTCCTTAAAGTCCAGAACGTACCCGAGTTGGAGTCTTTAAATGGTGGTTTGAATGTACCTGAATTAACACTTCGTTGGTCTTTAAATGGTTTGATGCTTAAGACGGAGGTCGTGACCCCCGTGACCTCTGCTGCTCTGAGTTCTCGGTGTTTTAAAACCTTATTTTTTTACGTCTCTTATTTAAATGAAAGTATTCTTGTTCCCCTGCAGGCCGAGTGTTGCTCGGACCACCTCCACTGCTGCTACGAGGGGACGCTCTGCGACCTGGTCCACGGCCGGTGTGTCAACAGGACGGTGTCTCTGCCCTGGAGGAGGCGCCTTCCCCCCCGACCGGCTCCTCAGGTAACGGAGGAGGAGGAGGAGGAGGAGGAGGAGGAGGAGGAGGAGGAGGAGGAGGAGGAGGAGGAGGAGGAGGAGGAGGAGGAGGAGGAGGAGTTTATTCTTTACTGTCTGTCTTTTGTAGGAAGTTTCATACTTCATGTATTGTTTTAGAAATGCAATAATGGGAAAACACACTGACTTAATACAGAATTATGTATCCTAATTGTTTGGTGACCCCTGACCTCTCCTACCAGTCTTCTTTTATATAGCAAATATTAAAAGATACGGTTTCATTACAAAGGGCCATAAAGGAGGATGTAATGTTATGATTTTAATATGCCTTGAATTACTTCAGGTCTTTTATATATCCGAGATGTCCGTGGAATTAGTTTTACACTAATAATATTGGTATGTCAGTCGGTCCGTTGACTTGTTGTTGTTGTTGTTGTTGTTGTTGTGCGTGGCCGTTGCAGCTGGAGGAGAAGCTCAAAGCGGTCGTGTGTCCGGACCGTGAGTCCGAGTGTCCCGACGACACCACGTGCTGCCAGATGGCCGACGGCTCGTGGGGCTGCTGCCTGTTCACTAAGGTGACGCACTGAAACGGGATAAAACACGCCGACCCCAAACGCACCGCGAGACGCTTCGCGTGGCCGACCGCTGGTTTTATAATGGAGGATTAAATCTCTGGTTATGTTTATTAAAAAAAATACTTTAAGAATAACTGATTTAGAGCTTTACTAATGAATCGCCCAAATGGATGTATAATCCATGTATTTTTATATTGGAGGAAAAGAAAGCAAATGTGAAATATTTGATCAACCATTGGTTTTTGTTGTGTTGAATGTGTCCAATTTCTATTTCTCGTCATAATAAAATCTATACTTGTATTTACTATACTTGTTTGCGCTCCTCCAGGCCGTGTGCTGTGAGGATAAACGCCACTGCTGCCCCGAGGGCACGACCTGCGACCTCCAACACTCAAAGTGTCAGTCGGCCTCTCTGCAGTCCTTCCCCATGCTGGAGAAAGGGCCCGCCAGGAGGAGGGGGAACCACTCGGGTAGGGAACTCCTCATGTAGAGGTTTATGATCACTGGATTATCTATATGACGGCCAAGAGGTTTCTTTATATGCTGATGATACTATACTAACAACTGGAGAGCTTTCTTTATATGCTGATGATACTATACTAATAACTGGAGAGGTTTCTTTATATGCTGATGATACTATACTAATAACTGGAGAGGTTTCTTTATATGCTGATGATACTATACTAATAACTGGAGAGCTTTCTTTATATGCTGATGATACTATACTAATAACTGGAGAGCTTTCTTTATATGCTGATGATACTATACTAATAACTGGAGAGGTTTCTTTATATGCTGATGATACTATACTAATAACTGAAGTTTCTTTGTATGATACTATACTAATAAGACTTGTCTAACTCCTGTAGTGTCTGCAGCTCCTCCGGTGGGTTCGGTGTCGTGTCCTGATGGGAGCAGCTGCCCAGACAGTTACACCTGCTGCCTTCTGAGCAGCGGAGCTTACGGCTGCTGCCCGTACGCTCAGGTACGCATGACTTTATTTATATGTATGTATATGTGTGTGTTTACAGGGTTTTCTGACCCCCCAAAAAAACATGATTAATTACACTGGTGCAAAGACGATATTTATTTTATTATTTACTGTATAGTAAAAAATGAATTGTGTAATTTCCTACTAAACCTGCAAACTTTAATTATTCTGTTGAATCTCGTGCAGGCCACGTGCTGCAGCGACCATCTCCACTGTTGCCCTAGCAACACGGAATGCGACCTGGAGCGCGGCATCTGCAAGGAAGGCGAGACGCTGAAGAAGATCGTGTCCGCGTCCAATGGAGGTGAGCAGCCAGGGAGAGAGGGAGGGAGGGAGAGGGAGAGAGGGAGAGAGGGAGAGAGAGAGAGAGGGAGAGGGGGAGAGGGAGAGAGGGAGAGAGGGAGAGAGGGAGGGGGAGGGAGAGACGCCGTCTGGAGCGTTTTAGATGAAACGAGTATTGACCGTCTGTTCTCGTCCCGTCAGTCGAGTGTCCGGACCATTCGGAGTGTCCCGACCAGACGACCTGCTGCAAGGTGGCCGACTACACCTACGGCTGCTGTCCGATGCCCAACGTGAGTCACCGGACCGACTAACGTAAAAGTGTTGTGTGTGTGTGTGTATATATGTATGTTTATGAGACTTTCCTCTCCTTTTCAGGCCATCTGCTGTTCAGATCGCATCCACTGTTGTCCTGAAGGCACCGACTGTGACGTCGTCCACAGCGCCTGTGTTTCCACCCGCCGAGAGACCGCCATCACCATGACGACGCTGGAGGAAGTTCAGAGCAAAGGTCAGAGCGGGACGCTCGCCTTCACCGTCCAAGACCTTGAGCCTAAACATGTTGTTGTTTTAACACTGATTTAATATGCATGTATGCATGCAGCTCTTTTTAAAAGTGTTCTACCAATGTTGTGTCTTTCAGTCGCCGTGGTTACCTGCAACGGCACGGCTGTCTGCGCCGACGGGAACACCTGCTGCAAGCTGCCAAATGGCGGCTGGGCGTGTTGCTCTCTGCCGAAGGTAGCGCCATACTGCCGCGCGTTTGCCAAGTCCGCCTGTTGATGATGATGTTGTTGTTGTTGTTGTTTTTACTCCAGCTGCTCGGCGTCTCCTCCCCCGCAGGCCGTGTGCTGCGAGGATCACCTCCACTGCTGCCCGCACGGCACCGTCTGCAACCTCGAGGCCTCCACGTGCGACGACCACTCGGCCGGCACCGCGACGCCGTGGCGCGCCAAAATACCCGCCTCCCCGGCGCCGGCCGCCGACGGCAAGTGCGACGAGTTGACGTCGTGTCCCGGGAAGTCGACCTGCTGCAAGACGCAGGTGACACGTGACAACTAGACTTAATACATCGTCACTGTAAGGAAGCCCGGAGGGACAATTGAGAGGAGATCTGAGCTCCACTGAGTGCACTTTAGTTTAAACCTCACGTGTATAGTGTTTATATTTTAATAGATTTGACACGTTTACGCAGCAGTTTTTCGACCACAACTCATTAGGATTAAAACATGAAACTTAAACACAAACTATTAATAAATACATTCATAAAAGTAAATTGAATTGCTGCACATATTTAATGTTTTTTTAGGTACATATTCATATACAACCTCAGCTGTCCGTCAAAGAGCAACGGCTTTTAAATGAGGTTAAAAACAGAGTTTCACTTTTTTAGCAAATGGCTCAAACGCTCCAGTTGAAGAAAAGCTCGTTAAGGCTCAATTAATGTTGGATTAACGTGTGAATGTTTATTTCATCTGCCCGTCGGAGGCGAGAGACTCGTGGTTCCCGTTTATCTTCAACCAGACTTTCTGGCATCGTGAAAACCTACTTTTTATATACGTCGTTAAAACGCTGCCCGGCTCTGGCTCCAGAAGGTCCCGGCCCGGCTCCGGCTCCAGAAGGTCCCGGCCCGGCTCCGGCTCCAGAAGGTCCCGGCCCGGCTCCGGCTCCAGAAGGTCCCGGCCCTGCCCACCAGGAACATGTGCGACGCCCAGACCAGCTGCCCCAGAGACACCACCTGCTGCTTCATGGGCGCGGCCCGCCGCTGGGGCTGCTGCCCTCTGCCCCAGGTACGTGGGGGTAAAAAGAGCCGGAACGCACGGCCGGCCGCATGCGGTTCCTTGAGAGCTGTGCGTGTGTGTGTGTGTGTGTGTGTGTGTTCCTCAGGCGGTGTGCTGCGAGGACGGGCTGCACTGCTGCCCCGGGGGCCACGCCTGCGAGCCCCACCGCTCCGCCTGCTCCAAGGGGCCCCTCGTGGTCGTGCCCTGGTTCTCCAAGCTGAGCGCCCTGAGCGAGCCGGGCGCCGTGACGGACGTCAAGTGCGACGACAAGAGCAGCTGCGCTTCGGGGACGACGTGCTGCAAGCTGAAGACGGGCGAGTGGGGCTGCTGCCCGCTGGTGAAGGTCCGTACCGTGTCGTGTTTTAAATGAATTAAACTCATTATATATAAAAGATCTGGGGGCGTCTTAAAATGACGTCTTGTCTTCAGGCGGTTTGCTGCGCCGACCGCGAGCACTGCTGCCCTCAGGGCTACACCTGCAACATGGAGACCGGCACGTGTGAGAAGACGAACCGCGCCGGCCTCCCCCTCCCGCAGGTCAAAGTGGTACGTCCCGACGCCGGAGACGTACCATGCGACGCCGCGGGGGAGTTCCGCTGCTCCGAGCGGGACACGTGCTGCAGGGTGTCGGCCTCTGAGTGGGCCTGCTGCCCCTCCCCCCGGGTACGTTCACGCCCCCCCCCCCTCGCATGAGTGACTGAGCAGTTGTTTTATTAAAAAAAAAAAAAATGTAATGTTGCTCTTGGAGAGCATTGTGTAAATGTATTATTAATCAATGAATGGGTAGAAGAGTAATCATCAATCTTAAACGTACTCTCTGGACATGTTTTGGTTATTGGCGTTCCTATTAATATATTAACCCCCCCGTCTCGTCTGCCAGGCGGTCTGCTGCCCCGGCTCGAGGCACTGCTGCCCCGCTGGACACTCGTGCGATCCGGCGGCCGCGGGCTGCTCCCAGCGCTCCCATCACTCCCAGCTGACCTGGGACGCGCCGGTCGGGGACGGGAGGAGACTTTAGGTCCCACTCGGGGGAGGTGCACAGGGATGGGCGTCCATCTTTGATCCGTAACATCCCCGCTGTCCATGGACGGCACTTCCTGTTCCACGGGTCCTTCGTGGAGGTGTTTGGTTTTATTTTGGTGCTGATGAGGAGGAGACTCGGTGGCAGTGAAGACTTTATGAAGAAGAAGAAGAAGAAGCACTTTGATCAGGTGACGTAGCCGAGGCTTGTTTGGTTAGTGTAGGAGGCGTGCACGTGTAGGAGGCGTGCACGTGTAGGAGGCGTGCACGTGGTTTCATGTCATTTCTTGTAGATGATGAGGGGTAAATATTTTCTTAACAAATCCTGTGCGATGATCTAAACTTCAAGAAGAAAACCTTTATAAATGGGTCATAAATATAAATATACTTTCATAATGTACCTGGACGGATCTCCTTTTTGTTTGTTTCCAACAAAGAAATAAACCGTATTTAGTTTGTTGTGTTTTTAACTAAATACGATGCAGATACGTTGGAGGTGAATAACCTGGTTATCTTTAATCAGCAGTTTGTTGTTGAATGTTAATAAATAAAGTTGTATAATATTCTGCTCTCTGTCGAGTCGTTTGTTGCTTTCCAACCTGAAGTCGTTCCTTTATCGTGCAGCTTTAAAAAACGACTCGTTTATTAAATTTGTAATTTTTTAATAAATAAATAAAAAAACATCTAAGGAAATGGTGCCCTTTGTTGGGACTATTTTCAGCGGTGGATGAATCCACATTAATGAGCTTTTGGGTGTTTATTGGTTTTATCATGGTATTTTTTTATTGATGAGAGAAACAGAAAATATATATATATATATATATATATATAATTACACACTTCTTAATCTTCACATTTGATGACGTCATATTTACATGGAGGTGTTTCTAATAAAACATTTCCCACTTTGTGAAGAATTGGCTTTTATTTCCTTGTTTGTTCCTTCTTGTTGATTATAAAAATGTGAAGAAATAAATAATACATTTTATTTGGAGGCGCCTTTCAAGTCACCCGAGGTCACCTTACAATTGCTCATCAACTTATTTTATTACCTCGAAGAAACAAAACAAAAAACAAAACATCTGACGTACTTCTTCACTTAAAAAACATTAATATTTTAAACACCTGCATGAACTAAGTTGTATGAGTTTATAAACGGATGTTTAAATATAATTTTGGCTTTCTAGGACAACAACATACAATCTTTATCTGGAGATGAATATATATTTAAATCTGAACGGCAGCAGCAGCTGTTTTTAATTTAAAAAGGTAACTTTTGGAGTTTTGGAGCAAAGAAAATGACCAACGACAGGAAGAGTAAACAATTAACATTTAAAAACTCTCCTGGGGCCGGTATTCCAGAATGATCCCACAGGATTAATCCTCCTGGATTGGATCCCTTTTGATCCGGATTAAACATTGTTGAGTATTTCAAAACTTTAGTGGGAAATCTGGATCAGTTTGATCCTAAAAATCAGGATCACCCCGATCCACCTCAGAGGTGGTTTGAGGGAGATTAAAGGTGAAGTTTGAACAATGTTTATTTTATTTTTTAGCAAACACGTGAAAAACTCAAGTAAACAAAACATACAAAGTATTCGTCGCCAAAACAATTAATACACATCAACGTAATCAGTCAAATGTATTTATTAAGATGCATTCAGCACACACGTAATGTCCATTGTGTTCTCTTTCCACAGACATCTGTACTATTAAGGTTTTAGGGCGCTTTTGTTGACAACTGTGTCCTAAAAAGACGTTTTAAGTCTAATACATGCGGAGCTACAGACGCTAGCCTAGTGACTCACTTGTTAGCTCCTTAACACAGAAGTCAATGGAGCAGCGTTAGCTAGCGTTAGCTCGCGTTAGCTCGCGTTAGCTCGGCTTTATTTGACTTCGCCTTTCATCTAACGTTAGTCTTAGGACGCATCGACACTGACATTTAGAGACAATAGTTGCGCCAGCTTCTCCTGTTTCCGGTCAAATGTACGCTCCATTTCCTGTTTCCGGTCTGTGATCCAGAGGGCGGGGCGACATCGCTCTCATCCAATCCGGCCGCGTTTTGAAATAATTGGAAAGCACCATGGAATTCCCCTGATGACATCACAAGCTGATGACGTCAGAGACCGAATCAAAGGCACACTTGGACTCACTGAATATCACCCTTTAAATAACCAGTTGCCAGGATAATTTTCAACCTTTCGGATCTACATTTTCTACATTTTCGTTACTACAGCAGACTTCGACTCATTGAATATAAGTATAAATAGCCAACTGCCAGTGTAATATTGCACCTTTCGGATCTACATCTTCATTACTACCGCAGGACTTTACTTTTACCAATGAGTATCGTGGATATCAACAGCAACCTGGGAAACCAGGTTGCCGTTCCTCAGGAGAATTCAGAACGTCCCTCAGAAGAGCTCGATCTGGAAACCGCTCTGGATCAAGCCAACGAGGAGAACCAATTTCTGACCAAGAAGCTCAGCGACATGGAGGAATTTCAGAAAGGATCTGAGATTGAAAAATGTAAATACTGCCAACATTCTGAAGGTGGCAGAGAAACGAACCATCTGGAAAAGATCCAAGAGGTCTCTGAAAATAGATTAAAGCACCTAAAGTGTCTACAAGAGAGTGAGTCAGAACTCGCCCGCCTTCTCCAACATCAGGTGCGCCTCGGCAACCAGGAGCGCAACAAAATGGTTGAAAACTATGAGGCAGAGACACGGGAACTCTCCGAGTCAAACCGTGATCTCTGCAAGGAGAAAGAGGATTTGTCTCTGAGATTTAGAGAGACAAGAGACCAGCTGATAAGGGAGAAAGAGGAGTTGTCTCTGAAACTCAGAGAGACACAAAACCAGCTGTTAAGGACGACAGAGGAGTTGTCTCTGAAACTTAAAGAGACACAAGACCAGCTTTTAAGGGAGAAAGAGGATTTTTCTCTGAGATTTAAAGCGACACAAGACGAGCTGTTAAGGGAGAAAAGGGATTTGTCTCTTAAACTCAAAGAGACACAAAACCAGGCGTTAAGTGAGAAAGAGGATTTGTCTCTAAAACTCAGCGAGACACAAGACCAGCTGTTTAAGGAGAAAAAAGATTTGTCTCTTAGACTTAGAGAGACACAAGACCAGCTGTTTAGGGAGACAAAGGATTTGTCTCTCAGACTCAGAAAGACACAAGACGAGCTGTTTAAGGAGAAAGCTGAACGGCTGCAGAATGTTGAGGCCCTGGAGGCTAAAATCAACTCTCTGGTAGACGAGGCAGCCAAAGTCCAGGTCCTGAAGCAGCAGGACTTAACACACCTTCAGGTTAACCACCAGGCAGAGGTTGACGATTTGGAGGATAATTTGACGATGCTCAACAAGATTAATGCGAATCTCCTTTCAAAGTGCAGAGGCGCGAACAATGAGCTGAGAATCCAAGAAGAGTGGCAGAAAAAATACACCGATCTGGACAATAGACACAAAACGAACCTGACCCAGACCATGCGGGCCATTTCAAAAGCTTACATGGAAACCCTGAAAGTTCTAGATAATAAGTTTAAGAACGAGCTGCGGACAACTGCTGGTTTGAAAGAGACAGTTCAAGGGATGGAGGTCGAACGCACGCTCCTGGAGGACATCTGTCTCAAATTCAAGAAGCAGCTTAGGGGCGTCTTTGGCCCGAGGATGCAGGACAGAGAGGTTGAGTTGTTAAAGATGAAGAGGAAAATGCAGGAGACGGAAACGGGTTTCTTCGGCACGATGTTCCGTAGGACTCCACCCGAGCCTGGTCCCATACCCGAGCCTGGTCCCACACCCGATCCTGCTCCCATGCCCTACCCCTTTAGTAGGATGAGGCATCTTGTAGACTAGAATGGAGGACCTTCAGCTGAGGTTGAACTTCACCAACACCTCTCTTTATCTTCCCCTTTAGTAGGATGAGGCATCTTGAAGATGACTAGGGTGGAGGACCTTCAGCTGAGGTTGAACTTCACTAACACCTCTCTTCCTCTTCCCCTTTAGTAGGATGAGGCATCTTGAAGATGACTAGGGTGGAGGACCTTCAGCTGAGGTTGAACTTCACTAAAACCTCTCTTCCTCTTCACCTTTAGTAGGATGAGGCATCTTGAAGATGACTAGGGTGGAGGACCTTCAGCTGAGGTTGAACTTCACTAACACCTCTCTTCCTCTTCCCCTCATCTTGAAGATGACTAGGGTGGAGGACCTTCAGGACTTCACTAACACCTCTCTTCCTCTTCCCCTCATCTTGAAGATGACTAGGGTGGAGGACCTTCAGCTGAGGTTGAACTTCACCAACACCTCTCTTTATCTTCCCCTTTAGTAGGATGAGGCATCTTGAAGATGACTAGGGTGGAGGACCTTCAGGACTTCACTAACACCTCTCTTCCTCTTCCCCTCATCTTGAAGATGACTAGGGTGGAGGACCTTCAGGACTTCACTAACACCTCTCTTCCTCTTCCCCTCATCTTGAAGATGACTAGGGTGGAGGACCTTCAGCTGAGGTTGAACTTCACTAACACCTCTCTTCCTCTTCCCCTCATCTTGAAGATGACTAGGGTGGAGGACCTTCAGCTGAGGTTGAACTTCACTAACACCTCTCTTCCTCTTCCCCTCATCTTGAAGATGACTAGGGTGGAGGACCTTCAGCTGAGGTTGAACTTCACTAACACCTCTCTTCCTCTTCCCCTCATCTTGAAGATGACTAGGGTGGAGGACCTTCAGCTGAGGTTGAACTTTGTTGTATCTTTCAAACGGCAGTGATGTTGAAGAATGAGGATGAAGGAATCTCCGCGGACATTGTTCTTTCTGTTATAATAGAGTTTATTACAGAGAGGAATCACAGGTCAGGACGAGCGTCTAGATCGCTCGGAGAAGCTTCTCAGCCAAATGGAAGATCTACTGAGACTCAGTTATATAGCCACTTTGTCGTGCTCATGTACCATATATCAAGATTAAGAAGTAACAGACGAGGTCACACAAAGGCCTCTTAACGGTATCTTATAAGCTGATCTTAGCTTAGCTGATTTTAGCAAATTGTGTAAGGAAATTACTTAAGCAAATACATATGGAACTCTCAGCAAATCAAAACAAAATAATGTCCACCGTCAGGCTGGTCAACCCATCGTACCTTCCAAGTGGACCTTTTCCTGCCTACGCCCACTTTCCCTGAACATCGAGCAAAGAAAACATCCGAGGTCCCATCTATATTTACCCAACAACAAAAACATCATTTCCCAAACAATTGGCCCATAAAGAAGAAAATTCATTTTTAATACTACTAATGTAACGTATAGGATAAGACATAAGAATGTACAACACTGCAGTTTCTCAGCAGCCTTGACTCTCAGTTGTAGCATCGATGACGTCTTGAATCTGGATGTTGTGTCATCAGTCCTTGTTCAGAGTCCTTCAAATCATTCTTATTGTTCATGTTTGATGTGTCTTGAATCCATCCAACGCATCGGAGTCCCATAACAATTCACCACCCGCACAGTGGTCTTGCCCCAATATGTTCTAGAATAAAAGAAAAGATAACCAGTATCTTTTGCATACAGAACAGATACAAATTAGAACATCAAATATAGATTAACACTTCTATAAGTGTATGTGAAATTATAAATCACATTGTCCATTCATCCCCCCCTTCGAGACCACACAGAGTCTCGAAAGAGTGAAACAAAATCAAAACTACAGACTAACCAAGTAATAACAGAGGTATGTGTTAGGATTAAAATAACATCACACATTCAAAATGGATATTCCTCCACCAGTTCGACCCTTATCCTTTCGTCCTCATCAACGTCCGTGTCATCACCATGTAATAATGGCATCTGAGTTTGATCGCCTGGCATCACAACTCCAACCCATCTCATTATCATAGCCTTTGCAAAGGTCAACAATAGCGTACAAAAAAAAAACATCACACACAAAGACAGAACGAGCACTGCCACAACCTGTACTAATACTGCTCCTAATGGCCCTAATTTATCCTGCAACCAAGCATTTGCAGACCATCCAGCGTTTTCCGACGGGCCAAATGCATCTCTTATAAGCTTCAATGCATCTACGACACTAGTCATATTATCAGAGTTATCAGGAATCAAAGTGTAGCAAGCCTCCCCAGTTAAGTTCAAAGTCACACAAAGACCACCTTGTTTGGCCAAAATATAGTCAAGAGCCATGTCATGTTTTAGCAACGTCAGTCTGTGGCTTCTCTGAGTGTTTGACAAATATTCAAACCCTCTTATGGTTTCGTTCACAAAACCCTGTAAGGTGTAGGTAATGTTATCGATGCGATCTGCCAAGAATGTCCCCCCCATACCATGGAAATAATCCTATTCCCCACTTCTCTGCTATATTTACTCTCCAATGGTATGATTCCAAATTGTTAAATTGTGCCATCTCCCGTTTCTTCCTACTTCTTGGAGCGTCATTAGATTGGACCCCATCTGGCCTTTTTCCCTTCTGGATAGTAAGAACCTCATATGGAAGTTTCAATGTTGCCATATAACAGCATCCTGTCCACCCATATGGTAGAAATATGTATGCCTTATCATCACAAACCCACCAAATATCCTTGAAATTCCCTATAGTCACATTCCCAGGCAAACTTTGATTCTTCACCCTTAAAGTTTTACCCTTTTTGTTGTCTGGTACATCAAAAGTTACTTCATATGAATCATTACTAGACTTATGTTCATGTTTACCCAAGTCCATCATATATTTATCACAATCTGATATCCCCATAAACATTCCCGGCCCATCATAAGTGGTATTCGAACAAAAACAGCTATCAGCTCGAACTGATGTCACTTCCATTATATCCGGGACCGGCGTTCTGATATTTTCATGTTGATCGAGTAAATTTACATATGATAATCCTTTCAACCAAGAACAAGTAAATCTCGGCCTAAACAGATGTATTGACCAAGCCATTATTACATATTTTGCTGACTGCTGCTGATACAACAGCCATGATAGTGCATAACTTTGACAAATAGCGGTTAGTGGTTCTGGTGTAGTCTCTAAAATTGAAGGCCATGAGTTTGGCGTTAGGACTTTTACTTGACATGGACCATTCCATTTCACAACCGATCTTACGAAATGAGTTAATTGCTGGAACCATAAGTTCCTACTTGCCCAAGGGTCTGCAATCTGTAACACTGACGGATCAAACCCGAACGCCCTCCATTTAGTTTCTCTCTTTTGTAATGCATGGTATCGACCAGTCATGTATTCTGGTGTCTGATCAGAGTCAGAAAAATTATTATCTACGTCTGAAACGGTCCTCTGAGCTGTTACAGATGAATCTACATAATTCTCTTCTATCATCTGTTCTCTAACTTCAACAATCTCATTATTACTGTTCACACTAGGCTCTATTTTGAACATTAGCTTCTGGGTTACATTTATCACATCCTTAACTGTCGAAGATGTCACGTTGGACGTCTGTGTTACATTTAAAAATGTCGTAGAAGCCAAAGATGTCGTCACTGTTGTAGCCTTCATTCCCTTTAAAGTCATAGCTAGAGTAGTAGTCTGAGTTGTTGTATGAACATTCTCAGTTGTTTCTGGACCTAAAGTACCAGACTTCATCTGTGTACTATTCACTCTTGACGTGGTTACTGTGGTATATTGTTCCTGAACCCCTTTAGTAACTGTGAAAACTCCAATAGGACTCAAATCTTTTATCATGAGTGTCACTCTACGAGTTATATGACCTTCGATCCAATAGTTTTGATATGGAACAAATTTAAACTCCGGTTCTAAATAAGTACACGTATATTCCCCTTGGTCTTCCCATGTCACGTTACGCAGGACAAGTGAACAATCCCCTCTAGTTTTCAACCACTTCACATCATTATACAAAATATACTTCCTTTGTTTACGAGACACAATGCCATCTCCAGGTTTTGTCAACAACAAATCTTCACCACGACTATTTTCCCACTTAGACTGTTGCTACCAACATTCCATCCTCCACATTGGCAAGGAAGGTAAACTGTTCCTCCTAGCTTAACTCTGATCACAGCAGTTGATGGAGGTGACGTTATAGACACAATCTGAGGTGCCGTTGTAGTTAAATGTGATACATTTATACCTTCAATAGCTTTTAACATTGAAATGGTAGATTTATCTTCCATTTTCCCAGCTTTCGTCTGGAGAGTTGATGTCATCGTTGCTGATTCACTCGTTTCCCCAGCATCTTGGAGGCCTCTACTCTTATTCTCCCCTAGTATCACTAGAGACACTATGTGAACTCTAAATCCTAACTCGTACCGCTCACTCCCAAAATGTGGATCGTAAAAAGAACACCTATAATCGCCTTGATCTTCCTGTTGTGGCCTATGTACATAAAGACTACAATCTCCCTCAACCTTCAGGCTCTTTTTGTCATTAAGTAATGTGTACTTCCCTACTGGTAATGACTCTGACAGAACTAGAACCCTACCATGGCTATCTTCCCACTCAACTCTAAGTTTCCCTTCACCACTATTTTCTACTGTACACTGACATAGAAGCTGAACTGACTTCCCCAAGGTTACTTCAACCCTGGTTCTAGTAACGGTTTGGTTTAACCTTTTTCCTCACCGGCCTTGGGCTCCTTTGTCTAACTGGATCCTTGAGTTGTCCTGCGGCGGAGTCACCGCCCTTTGATATCTCTGGCGCTTCGCAGGCAACTGAACTAGGTCCTGCTGTGTCTGGGACACGTTGAAAGACAATGTCGCTAAATCTTCTTTCCCGTTCATCCACTGCCATGTCATTTCTGGCATCATCAGGAATGTGCACAGGAACATCAACATTTTCCACAACTTGGGCAATCTCTCCTTCTGAGTTCTGACTCTGGGGATCTGCATGCACCTCCCTGTCTGGTGTATGTTCTTCCACATTGTCTTTGGGCTTTCTGGAACCTTCAGCATCTTGAATCTGTGAATGTGGCGCCTCTTCACTTGGTGCTTTGACACAATGTGATAAATGATATGACGTTGGAGACCCTTTCACCTGGACCGCGGTTCCAGTACTGCGAACTACTTCAAATGGTCCTTCCCGGCGTTCGTTATACCACTTCCTTCTAAACACCTTCACGAACACCTTGTCTCCAGGTTGCACTGTGTTCCTTTTTTGCTCATCAAGCCTCTCCTGCACCTCCTCTTTTGTTTGCCTGTCAGAAACATATGTGGATATTCTTTTATGTAGATTAACCATATATGTAACATACTTTTGCATTTCATCTTCCAAAAGGGCCAGACTTGGACCCTTTCTTGGACCGCACGCACTCACTCACGCACGCACGCACGCACGCACTCACGCACGCACGCACTCACGCACGCACGCACGCACTCACTCACGCACGCACGCACGCACGCACGCACGCACTCACTCACGCACGCACGCACGCACGCACTCACGCACGCACGCACTCACGCACGCACGCACGCACTCACTCACGCACGCACGCACGCACGCACGCACGCACTCACGCACGCACGCACTCACTCACGCACGAACACACACACGCACGCACGCACGCACGCACGCACGCACGCACGCACGCACGCACTCACTCACGCACGAACACACACACGCACACACACACGCACGCACGCACGCACGCACGCACGCACGCACGCACGCACGCACTCACGCACGCACGCACGCACGCACGAACACACACACACACGCACGCACGAACACACACACACACGCATGAACACGAACACACACACACACGCATGAACACGAACACACACACACACGCATGAACACGCACACACACACACACACAGTAGAAAACCTAGAAAACTTCTTGTTGTTTCTGTTTTTTTATATTATTGGTGAAACATAAATATGCTTTTTAAAGTATTACTATTATTTTAGTTTACTTGTTTAACTAGATTTACGTTTTATCTATATTTCTATTAGGAATTTAATTATTACAATAATTTTTTAAGTATACATTTCGAGTATTTAATGTCTTTCCATTAAAAAATATTAAACAGGCATTCAATTAATTGCCAATTAACTTTCTGTCCGTCAGCTCCTAAATGAATAATAATGATAATAATAATAATAATTTCAGCTTTACTTTTATAAACAGCTGTGTTGTTTATTTTATACATTTTTGTCAAAGTGCAAAGAAAGCAAAGTCACAAAATAATCAGATATAATCCAGACAATACAAAATAAATAAAACAAACAAAAACAACTCAAAACATAAAATTTCACATTTTATAAAGGAAAGTACTAGCACTTACTGTGTGTGTGTGTGTGTGTGTGTGTGTGTGTGTGTGTGTGCTGAGGGGGCGGGGTTACTGAGGTGTGAGAGTTCATAACTCACACACGTGGTCGACCAATCAGCAGAGGCTGCAGAGAACCGGTCGGTCACATTGACACACAGGACGGAGAGGAGGACAGTCGGGACTCTTCTTCTCCTTCTTCTTCTTCTTCTTCTTCTTCTCCTTCTTCTTCTTCTTCTTCTTCTTCTTCTTCTTCTTCTTCTTCTTCTTCTTCTTCTTCTTCTTCTTCTTCTTCTTCTTCTTCTTCTTCTTCTTCTTCCTCTTCTCCTCCTCCTTCTCCTTCTTCTTCTTCTCCTCCTCCTTCTCCTCCTCCTTCTCCTTCTTCTTCTTCTCCTCCTCCTTCTCCTTCTTCTTCTTCTTCTTCTTCTTCTTCTTCTCCTCCTTCTCCTTCTTCTCCTCCTTCTTCTTCTTCTCCTTCTTCTTCTTCTTCTTCTCCTCCTCCTCTTCTTCTCCTTCTCCTGCAGCGAGGCCTCTCGTCGTCTCTTCTCTGAGGTAAATGTGTTCTTTGTGTTCAGGTCACGGATGAGCAGACAGGAAGTGCAGGGAGTGGTGCATCATGGGAGTTAGGCTGTGATTGGGATGGGATCAATGATCTTGTGTGATCGGGTCTCACCATTGTACGAGTTCAAATTTTAAAATATTGATTATCAAACTCAAAAGCTCTTGTTTTGTATTTTTATTTATATTTTAGTTTGATGTAACTCTCGTTAGATATTTATTCATCTATTTCAATTCATCTTTATTTATTTGCTTGTGCTGCTGCAACAAGCAAATAAGTTATTAAAGGTTTCCTTTTGTACCTTATGTTTAATGACTTGGACTTTTTATTTAAGTTAATTTAATTTAACAGAATGTGTTTTATTGTTCCTTCGACATGTTTATTCATTAGAAACCGCTCCGGAAATGTCACATTTATAGAGTATTTGTAGCTTTAGTTTCACAGTTCCATGAACTTGGGAGTCAACGAGGCCTTCAGGGCCGCCGCTGTGCGTGGGAAGCGTGTGTTTTGAAGCCCTCTGGTATTCGCTGTCAAACTCGGCGAGCGTTTGAGGACGAGCGACTCCGACAGCTGGCCCGGCGCGGTGGAAGGAACGCGGCTATTTATACGCCGGTGTCTGGTCGCTCACGCCCCGCCACCGCAAATACCAATTACAAATGTGCTGCTGCTGCTGTTCCATTGGTGAAGAGGAGCCTCTGATATGATCAATCGACACTTAGTATCGCCATGGTGACAATGAGATAAACAGGTCAAATACAACATGTCGCCATAACTCCCTGGTGGTCAGGAGAGAGAATGCAGCTTTAACCCATGAAGCAAAGACTTCTATACAACCAGAGGAGTCGCCCCCTGGTGGTCAGGAGAGAGAATGCAGCTTTAACACATGAAGCATAGACTTCTATACAACCAGAGGAGTCGCCCCCTGGTGGTCAGGAGAGAGAATGCAGCTTTAACACATGAAGCATAGACTTCTATACAACCAGAGGAGTCGCCCCCTGGTGGTCAGGAGAGAGAATGCAGCTTTAACACATGAAACATAGACTTCTATACAACCAGAGGAGTCGCCCCCTGGTGGTCAGGAGAGAGAATGCAGCTTTAACACATGAAGCATAGACTTCTATACAACCAGAGGAGTCGCCCCCTGGTGGTCAGGAGAGAGAATGCAGCTTTAACACATGAAACATAGACTTCTATACAACCAGAGGAGTCGCCCCCTGGTGGTCAGGAGAGAGAATGCAGCTTTAACACATGAAACATAGACTTCTATACAACCAGAGGAGTCGCCCCCTGGTGGTCAGGAGAGAGAATGCAGCTTTAACACATGAAGCATAGACTTCTATACAACCAGAGGAGTCGCCCCCTGGTGGTCAGGAGAGAGAATGCAGCTTTAACACATGAAGCATAGACTTCTATACAACCAGAGGAGTCGCCTGTTACACCCGTTCTACACCAAGTTTCATAAAAATCGGGCCGCTAGTTTTTCCGTAATCTTGCTGAGAAGCCGACGAACAAATCAACAAACCGAACAACGTATTCCACGTATATATTATTGAGCAATACATCATCACATGGAGGTAATAGAGGAGTCTCTGACCCTCAGCTGCCTCTCACGAGTCACCACTCGTGTCCTGTAAAAGCTCTTCTTCCTGTCCGTCCTCTCTCAGCTCTCACAGCAGATGCTCGGCGACGGAGAGATGGCCATACCGCGGATGTTCGACTCCAACACGCCGTTCGTCATCGTGACCGGAGGATCCCGACTCTCTTTCCTCGGCAAAGAGGAAAGCGGCCGAGGACGCGAGGAGGAGAAGGACTCGCTGGTCGAGGCCGTCGGCCCTCATCTGAGTCGGGTGATGCGGCGCAGCGCGGCCAATCACGCGGTCGCAGAGGGGTGGGACGCCGACGAGGAGAACCAATGCGTCTCCATCGTGGCACAGGCGGAGAGTACGTGGATCAATGAACGTTGTGTGACCCCCAATGAGTCGTGGATTCATCACTGGAATCATCAATAATCAATAATATGTGTGCAGGATGGACTTTAGAGATATGAGTAAAAACCTCCATGTGATGTGTTTCTACCTTTAGCTTCAGATGCTAACACTCACGTGCGTACCTTGAGTGCACTGAAACAAACACGCCAAAGTGGGTGAAGGTGGGCATGAAGGGATGCTAGTGAGGTGCATTATGGGACATGTAGGATCCAGGGTTTTTTGAAGCCTAACTTATGCCACTGCAGAGGCTACAAGTCAGGACCTTTCAACCTCTGCTACTTCGATTTAAAATACCAAGTTTGGCTTTTATGTCTGGTCGTAAATATGAGAATTTCGGGTTTTGTTGTTTTACTTTAAGCTTTGATGTTAAAGGAGTATTTCAACATTCTGGGAACATATTCTTATTCGTCTTCTGGTGGCGAGTTGGGTGAGCAGATTAACTTTTGTATCAGTTTGTGAAGTGTAAGAGTGTAAGAACTTCCTCCTCGACCCTCGTTGTGGTTTTTGACTGAATGATTTCTTGCGTCACAGTTTCTATGAAGCTAAACGTGTTTCTGTTCCAGGAGAAGACTTCCAGGAGTTCAGTCCCACCGACACACAGAGCCTCCACCCCAGAGCTCAGCTGCTCGAGAAGCACAGGTACCTCACTTCTATACAACCAGAGGAGTCGCCCCCTGGTGGTCAGGAGAGAGAATGCAGCTTTAACACATGAAGCATAGACTTCTATACAACCAGAGGAGTCGCCCCCTGGTGGTCAGGAGAGAGAATGCAGCTTTAACACATGAAGCATAGACTTCTATACAACCAGAGGAGTCGCCCCCTGGTGGTCAGGAGAGAGAATGCAGCTTTAACACATGAAGCATAGACTTCTATACAACCAGAGGAGTCGCCCCCTGGTGGTCAGGAGAGAGAATGCAGCTTTAACACATGAAGCATAGACTTCTATACAACCAGAGGAGTCGCCCCCTGGTGGTCAGGAGAGAGAATGCAGCTTTAACACTTAAAGCATCGGCTTCATGATGCAGGTTGCCTCCTGATTAGTGTGCTGAGTCATATGGACTCTATACTTCACTTCCTGTTTTATTGTGTATTTAATTGCCCCCGTGCTTCTCAATTTGTTTTACTTCCTGCCGTTGTTATATTCTGTATCGCCTAAAGGTCTCTCAGCGTGGAAACTGCCCTCCTGAGTGACACCGAGGACGAGGAGGAGGACTCCGACGTGGCGGCCAAACTCCCGCTCCACCACCTCCAGAGGAAACAACGCAGGAAAGCCGTAAGACGGAGCCAGGGGGACGGGGGGCGGCCTCCAATCATCCCGGGGCTCTGGGTGCAGGATCTCGATTGGCTGAAGTCCGCGAGCAGAGAGTCGACGACGTCGACCCCGGCTCACATCATCCCGCCTCCTCCTCAGTTTACCGACTGCAGCCACGGAGCAGAGGATGCGTCGCTGTCGGAGGACTGTTACAGAGGAGGCTCGGACTCTGACTGCAGCCTGAACCGGGACTCTGAGTCCGTTTACTCTCACGAAAGCGAGTCGGACTCGTCCTGCGCCGCAGAGGACGGAGACAGAATGTCAAACTTAGCCTTTGACCTGATGCAGGTGTCTGGTTTTACCTCCTCCTCTCATTCAGACTCGACAGGGTGTGTGCAAAGCCCAAAGCTCGGTGTGAATGACACGGGCGACATCGACACGGTTCTGCGCGGCCTGAGAGGCCGAGTGACGCGCCTGCCGAAGCTCTTCGCTTCACCTTTCTTTAGAGATTTGATCAAACGGTCTGCGGACGACTGGGAGAGCAGCGCGCCTGTGAACGAAGGACTCGTGTTTCATCACGTGAGACATTTACATCCACTTTATGAGCACCGTATGATGATAATATGCCGTGATCCCGTTATAATCTACCAACACTGTAAAAGTTTCAACCGTTCGATTTGTGATCCCGTTTGCGTTTTGTCAGTCCAACATATTTGGGAAGTATTTTCTAGGAGACAGGGTTCCATGGGGAGTTTTTACTGACTTTTAGCTCTGTTTTTGGTCTCCACCACCTCCTGAGGGAGACGTCTGTCTCGTTAGCTGCTAAATGCTCCACTGTGTTTACAAGCTGGTCGGTAACTGGGTCCGTCTGCTGTCTGCTGCCGAGCAGGAAGTCCACAGAAACTAAAACATGTCATATTTGGGCCGTAAAAACCACAACAACGCTCTCGAATATGATGAAAGCTTCAAGTCTGTGGATTTGTCTCCATGAACAGCTTCACATCACTCATAGAGCGATTCGATGATATGTTTGTATACATTTTGGATTATAGCGACTTTAATTGAAGTAAAGGTACCTCAGCATTGTACTTACTGTCAGTGGAAGCAGGTGTTTGTCCTTTGACGACCGACAGGACACACCTGTCTGTGTTGATTTAACCTTCTGTCATTTGCACTTTTCATGCCGTGCTTCAGCAACTTCAGCCCGGCGGTTGTCGGTACCGGGAGGGCGAGGAGTACTGCGTCCTTCACCACATCCAGAACGGCTCGTACGGCGACGTCTTCTGTGTCCGGGACAAACGGACTGGATTCAAATGTGCTGCCAAGAGGGTAAGCCGGGAAAGAGTGAGTCATTTATTAAGAAAAAACAAGTCCGGATGTGCACCACCCAAATGGTGATGGAGTTCAAAGTGACTGAAGCACATTGTTGTCCGCTGATCTCAGATCCCACTGAGTCACTTCAGCAGCGAGGAGGTGAGCGCGTGGAGCGCTCTCAACTCTCCTCGGGTGGTGGAGCTCTTTGGGGCCGTGAGGGAGGGCCCCAACGTCGTGCTCTTCATGGACCTGAAGCCAGGTAAACAACAACAAATAAATACACAGCTCAGATCCCAGATTGCAGTGTTAAAAACGTGAAAGAATTGTCCAAAACTTCTTCTCCAGCATGTTTGGCCCAGCTTGTGAAGGACATGAACTCCCTTCCTGAGGATTTGGCCCTGCACTACCTCCACCAGTCACTGGGGGCACTAGAGCACCTGCACCACAGACGTATCCTTCACCTGGATGTCAAAGGTATGTTCTTGATACTTTGGATATACATTTTTATAGTGGACATATATGTGTCAGCAGGCTGCTCCGTGTCTGCTGGATGGTTTGCTGATTATTAGGTGAACATATGTCATATATTTGACAGCTATAGCTGCAGATAATATGAGAACAACCTCATCCATCATAACAACCACTACAGCTTCTGTACTTTTCAGGCCTTTTACTTGTAATGCGATATCTTATTATGTTTATATGTTTATATATTCAAAGGATCGGAATACTTTATCAATTCCAGTTTTTTGTGTCCATGCGGCCCTTTTAAAGGGCTTCTTTATTGTCATGTTGATTTCCTTCCAGTTGACAACGTGCTGCTGTCTGCAGACTGCAGAGACACCTTCCTCTGTGACTTTGGCCTCTCAGAG
Organism: Cyclopterus lumpus; assembly: GCF_009769545.1. Taxonomy (NCBI): domain Eukaryota; kingdom Metazoa; phylum Chordata; class Actinopteri; order Perciformes; family Cyclopteridae; genus Cyclopterus; species Cyclopterus lumpus. The sequence goes on along the minus strand of NC_046984.1, from coordinate 17,438,613 downwards.
ACATCAGGTGACGATGGAGGGAGCGACGCATTCAGGGGTGAGTGAAGTCTAACAAGTCAGCGATACACATTAGATATTGATGTGCATTGATCACACTACTGGGCTCGGTGACATTGATTAACTTGAAAGGTTCAGTGTGGAGGATTTAGTGGCATCTAGCGGCCCCTATCCTCCCTGTCTGAGCGTGTTGGACGACTGTGTGGCCTTCAGGTAACCTAAAAACATTAAAAGGCTCCCTCTAGATCCAGTGGTGGGATTGTCCACTGTGGCTCAGAAACATGGCGGTCCTTGAAGAGAACCCGCTCCCTTTGGAGATATAAGGAGTTCTTTCAAAGCGAGGTGATTTTACATGAAAACATAGATATGAATATTATATTCCATGTCTGCTAATAGACCCCCGAAATGCTGCACACTGGCCCTTTAAATAACTACAAAAGAAGACAAAATTCTTTATTTACACCATTTTTATACATTTAGCATTGATCAGATTTCACAAAAAGAGAAACAAGCTGCTGTAACAGAACGGCTTAAAATTAACGCTAACAGAACACCGATTAGAAATTACTTTCCCATATAGAGTGCAATAATGTTATTTAAACAGCAATATCAACCTAAAGCTTGCTAATCCGTATTAGCCACCGTAAGCTAGCGGTCATACCAGACCCAGTGAGGGTGGAGCAGTGTATTGAACTGAGCTGTTTGCTTTCTTATGAATTCAGGGTTTTATTTGTAAAATAAAGAATGTGTTTTTATTTATGTTTTACAAAAGTTGCTTTAAGTCATCGGCTCCAAAAGAAAAATAATAAAGAAAATATTTTGCCTGAACTCAATATGCATGCACAGAAAACCAATATCTCGCCTCAGAAAGGTGTTCATACAAACCACAGCAGCATGATCACCGAGCCGTGAAGGAGCCGTGAACTCGGTGCTTGTCGTCGTAGGAGCCGCCTTCCCCGGCACGGAGACCCACATGGCCCCCGAGGTGGCTCGAGGGGATCGGCCGCGTGGCGAGGCGGACGTGTGGAGCAGCTGCTGCATGCTTCTGCACATGCTCAACGGACGCCACCCGTGGATACGCTACTACTCCCATCCGCTGTGCCTCCAGGTGAGCGTCGTCCTCCCCTCGAGCGGACATGTTGCGCCGAGGTCTTTTCTCACGTTTGCCGCCGTGTGCGTTGGTCAGATCGTCAACGAGCCTCCTCCTCTGTGGGAGGTGCCGTCCACCTGCAACAACTTCACAGCCAAGGTGTTCAGGGCCGGACTCCAGAAGGATCCGGACAGACGGGCGTCGGCAAAGGAGCTCCGGAGGAAGACCACGAAGGCCCTCAGAGCAGGTCGATGTGTTGCATGTTCAAGAATCATCTTATGATGTTGTTTAGTTATTCTTTTTTACTTCTACCCTTGAACCGTGAAATTGTAGTTTTCCCCGTAATCCTGCTGACGACCAGAAAAACAACCGTACCATAGAAACATAAACCTCTTGGTGTGGGAACGAATGTCAAGCAATACTGGAACAATATTACAAGATGCTTTACGTAGAAAACTAAAAATGACAAAGGACTTCACAACCAGAACAGGAAACCACAGCCCAATAATACCAACAACATTCATGGTATTATGTTGAATATATGGAATATCAAGGTGCCTGGTCATGCAAAGCTGTAAAAGCTGGTAAAGTTGTGAACACTCTGCCTTCACCTTTTTGAGTGAGGCAGGTAAAAAGTGATTTGCACAAATTAAGATGCGTCCTCAACAGAAACAGTTAAAGAAGACACCACGGCAGTAAATAACGTGGTATAGGGAAAGTAAGAGGACCCAGGATTGTGACCTGAGGCACTCCAAAACACGTTTTCTTGTGACGCAATTGTCAACATAATCTCAGAATTGTTTTTCAGGTGTGAAACTAAACGTTCTCAATCTCAACACCGTACTGTTGTTGCCACATTATCTGCATCACTGAGGTCTGTACATTCGCTCCACAGTCGGCGGTCTGAGCCCCTGGTCCGTGAAAAGTGCCCGCGAGAAGCTGCAGAATGACAAGAGCCAGAATGAGGATACGCCCTTCTCCTTGTCCCCCGGGATCAACCCAACGAAACCATCGACCACGATGTACTGGGTGAGCCCCTGGAGGACAACGGCGGTGGACGAGGACAGCACCGACTGGAGGGACGGAGACTCGGACCAAGACTCCGAGGCGGAGACCGACTCCCTCACCAGGGAATGGGAGTCCCGGCCTCAACCGCTGCAGGACGATTACTGGGACACCGGCTCCGACTCAGAGGTCGATATTTACATGGCCGAGGAGGAGCAGGTTCAGGGAAAGTGGCCGAAGAGTGACAGGGACTACGAGGGGGACTGGGAGGAGGAAGGGGAGGAAGAGGAGGAGGAGGAAGAAGAGTGGGACTCGTCCGTGTCTACAGAGTATCTCCGTGCCCTCCGAGGCATTTTCCCTCTGCTGCAAAAAGGCCAACAGACCAACGACAGCTCATGGGGATCCGAGCCAGAGCAGGAAAGCCTCCGAGAAGGTGAGCCAGACCAAGTCCACCAGAACTACTTCTTCTGTAGGGATACTGCCACATACAGTTGTTTCCTGCGTTGCATCTTTAAAGGACTATAATGAATCAAACGTTGTTGAAGGGTTGAAGACAACAAGTTTTAAAAGGAAAAACTAAACTTTGTTCACAGAGTCTGAGAACAAAATAAATCTCCACTTCAGCAGCTTCAATGTCATGAATCATCCACCAAACTTTACACGTTCATTCATAAATATATTATGAAGCTTTATGCAGAGGGGTTAGTTCACACAGCATTCAGAGACTCAGTTATACACATTTATTAATAAAAACTATATATTATGAAGCTTTATGCAGAGGGGTTAGTTCACACAGCATTCAGAGACTCATTTATACACATTTATTAATAAAAACTATATATTATGAAGCTTTATGCAGAGAGGTTAGTTCACACAGCATTCAGAGACTCAGTTATACACATTTATTAATAAAACTATATATTATGAAGCTTTATGCAGAGGGGTTAGTTCACACAGCATTCAGAGACTCATTTATACACATTTATTAATAAAACTATATATTATGAAGCTTTATGCAGAGGGGTTAGTTCACACAGCATTCAGAGACTCAGTTATACACATTTATTAATAAAACTATATATTATGAAGCTTTATGCAGAGGGGTTAGTTCACACAGCATTCAGAGACTCATTTATACACATTTATTAATAACAACTATATATTATGAAGCTTTATGCAGAGGGGTTAGTTCACACGGCATTCAGAGACTCATTTATACACATTTATTAATATAAACTATATATTATGAAGCTTTATGCAGAGGGGTTAGTTCACACAGCATTCAGAGACTCATTTATACACATTTATTAATATAAACTATATATTATGAAGCTTTATGCAGAGGGGTTAGTTCACACAGCATTCAGAGACTCATTTATACACATTTATTAATAAAAACTATATATTATGAAGGTTTATGCAGAGGGGTTAGTTCACATGGCATTCAGAGACTCAGTTATACACATTTATTAATAAAACTATATATTATGAAGCTTTATGCAGAGGGGTTAGTTCACACAGCATTCAGAGACTCATTTATACACATTTATTAATAAAACTATATATTATGAAGCTTTATGCAGAGGGGTTAGTTCACACAGCATTCAGAGACTCAGTTATACACATTTATTAATAAAACTATATATTATGAAGCTTTATGCAGAGGGGTTAGTTCACACAGCATTCAGAGACTCATTTATACACATTTATTAATAACAACTATATATTATGAAGCTTTATGCAGAGGGGTTAGTTCACACGGCATTCAGAGACTCATTTATACACATTTATTAATATAAACTATATATTATGAAGCTTTATGCAGAGGGGTTAGTTCACACAGCATTCAGAGACTCATTTATACACATTTATTAATATAAACTATATATTATGAAGCTTTATGCAGAGGGGTTAGTTCACACAGCATTCAGAGACTCATTTATACACATTTATTAATAAAAACTATATATTATGAAGGTTTATGCAGAGGGGTTAGTTCACATGGCATTCAGAGACTCATTTATACACATTTATTAATATAAACTATATATTATGAAGCTTTATGCAGAGGGGTTAGTTCACACAGCATTCAGAGACTCATTTATACACATTTATTAATAACAACTATATATTATGAAGCTTTATGCAGAGGGGTTTGTTCACACAGCATTCAGAGACTCATTTATACACATTTATTAATAAAAACATGGAGAAAATGTATCTGTTTTATAGAGTGATAGAAGAGAGATATCCAAAAGTCGTTGACACCCTGAATTCTGAACATGAATTTATCCGATGTTCAGATTTCTGATCTGGAAATGTATGCACAGAAAAAAAGATAACGTCTTCCATGTCATGAATCATCTGGGGAGGTTTCTCACTGACTCCTGATGAAACACCGGCCTTCAAGCCTTTAGTGGGATGAGAGCACGTTGCTGGGTACTAAACCGCTGCTGTCCCTCACTAGAGGCGGCTCTCGCCACCACAGTCCAGACCCCGTCCCCTGAACCTCGAGAAGACCCCCCGTCCTGTTTCAGCTGCTCGGACTCGTCCCAGATGGACGCCGAGAAGGTGCGTGTCCGTCGATGCAGGTGTGTTGTACCCAAACATCTCAACCCTGAAGTAGCTAAACCTTCTCTGCGTATTCGTTCTCAGGAGTCCGATCGTTCGTCCGATGACCTGAGCTCCGGAGTCTTCTCCTCCAGCAACAGTCACACGGACGGACACTTGGAGTGGTTGGCGTCGGACAACCAGCCCTCCTCGTACTGCTTCGAAGGTGAGACTCTAGCGCTCAGGTACTCGCCGCTCCACTTCTGGTTGTGTTTTATTTAAACGTCATTCACACCGCTCTGACGCTGCAGGTGTTGACATCTGGATTGAGAACGTCCGGGGCGAGTGTCTGAGGATCCGTGAACGTCGGCAGGTCAAAGTGGGACACGTCGCCATCGGGATCAGCGATCAGGTGAGAGACGTGGATCGTTGATGGTTTCCAGGTATCCAGATAAAGCTGCATTCTCTCTCCTGACCACCAGGGGGCAACTCCTCTGGTTGTATAGAAGTCTATGCTTCATGTGCTAAAGCTGCATTCTCTCTCCTGACCACCAGGGGGCGACTCCTCTGGTTGTATAGAAGTCTATGCTTCATGTGCTAAAGCTGCATTCTCTCTCCTGACCACCAGGGGGCGACTCCTCTGGTTGTATAGAAGTCTATGCTTCATGAGTTAAAGCTGCATTCTCTCTACTGACCACCAGGGGGCGACTCCTCTGGTTGTATAGAAGTCTATGCTTCATGTGTTAAAGCTGCATTCTCTCTCCTGACCACCAGGGGGCGACTCCTCTGGTTGTATAGAAGTCTATGCTTCATGTGTTAAAGCTGCATTCTCTCTACTGACCACCAGGGGGCGACTCCTCTGGTTGTATAGAAGTCTATGCTTCATGTGCTAAAGCTGCATTCTCTCTCCTGACCACCAGGGGGCGACTCCTCTGGTTGTATAGAAGTCTATGCTTCATGAGTTAAAGCTGCATTCTCTCTACTGACCACCAGGGGGCGACTCCTCTGGTTGTATAGAAGTCTATGCTTCATGTGTTAAAGCTGCATTCTCTCTCCTGACCACCAGGGGGCGACTCCTCTGGTTGTATAGAAGTCTATGCTTCATGTGTTAAAGCTGCATTCTCTCTACTGACCACCAGGGGGCGACTCCTCTGGTTGTATAGAAGTCTATGCTTCATGAGTTAAAGCTGCATTCTCTCTCCTGACCACCAGGGGGCGACTCCTCTGGTTGTATAGAAGTCTATGCTTCATGAGTTAAAGCTGCATTCTCTCTACTGACCACCAGGGGGCGACTCCTCTGGTTGTATAGAAGTCTATGCTTCATGTGTTAAAGCTGCATTCTCTCTCCTGACCACCAGGGGGCGACTCCTCTGGTTGTATAGAAGTCTATGCTTCATGTGTTAAAGCTGCATTCTCTCTACTGACCACCAGGGGGCGACTCCTCTGGTTGTATAGAAGTCTATGCTTCATGAGTTAAAGCTGCATTCTCTCTCCTGACCACCAGGGGGCGACTCCTCTGGTTGTATAGAAGTCTATGCTTCATGTGTTAAAGCTGCATTCTCTCTACTGACTACCAGGGGGCGACTCCTCTGGTTGTATAGAAGTCTATATAAATGACTCTACTTCTCTTGATGTATTCCCTCAGTAAACATTGTAAACATTAGTTTTTGGTCTCAATCTCTAGTTTCAAGTCTTCTTCAATACAGCGTGATGTTCATTTAGTAAATTATGGTAATTTAGAGTAAAACAGACCATAATTCAGGGGATGCTTGATACCCAAAGTCTGGTCTCTCGTTGACAGATCTCGGGCAAAGCCTTCACGTTGGAGACCCTGGACAGGAAGTCGGTGTCCTTCGAGCAGGAGATCCGAGAGTCTTGTCTGTGGCTGCGCTGCGTTCCTGCTCCGGACCGCTGCCAGCGCTGGAGGTGGAGAGTCACCGACGGCAAGCTGGAGCTACGAGAATGAGGAGGAACAACTTGGATTTGTTTGAATTTTTTGCACTAATTTAGTAATTGATTGCTCTGAAGACACATGTGGACGTAATGTGCTGATACGACTGGGAGTATAAATATATGTATAAATATGCAATGATTCGTGGATGATTTATGGTCATGGCGGACGTTCCAGAAGAGCTTCTTCTGAAAATTGATTCTCCGGTCACATAATATGGCCGACGTCTTCACATTAAAAACACTGTGCATCATGTAAACAGAGTCCAGCAGAGTCCTTGATCCTGGACCACGATGGATCCAGGTCTCTGCAACAGTCACCGACCTCCCGCTGCTCACAGACAGCCAGGAGCATGCTGGGTAGTGGAGTAGCCTCAGGTCTTAGCTACAGTTAGCTTAGCTTCCATCTCAGCTCTCATCCCAGGGACAGTTTGTATATTTTTTCATATATATATATATAACAATATTATTTATTAAAAAATAGATTATATATATGTATATATATATACATATATATAAATTATTTTATTTAAATAGATAATATATATATGTATATATTTATAACAATAACATTTATTAAAAAATAGATAATATATAAATAAACAATATTATTTATTTAAAAAAATGTATATATCTATATATATAGATATATACATATCTATAATTTATTTTATTTAATAATTATATACATACACATTATTTATATTTATATAAATATAAATCCGGACAGCTGGTGCTTTTTGGTAGGAATATTTAAGTGGTGATTTAATCAGCGACGTGTGATTTCAAAGCTGATTTTCTCTTTGTGAAGCTGTTTTTTCTGTGTTTTTATCTTTATAATACTTTCAGTTCTCCTCTTTGTTTCCTCTGTAATCTGGAAAAGTGAGTCGCGTTTCTCGGGGCCCTTTTTTAAAATGCCGTTTATAGGGAAGCTGCTTAAAAACAACGAATTACTGTAATAATACATGAGCCCTCAAGACTTTATTACTTGAACGTTACTGACATTTTATATCTTAATAAAAAAGAATTTAAAATAAAACTGCGCGGCTTGTTTTTCCGTCGTTGACACAGGAGCCTCTCGACCTCCAGAAGCCTTTACAGCTCTAATAAAGAAAGCAGCACAAAGTGCATCACGTGATCAGGTCACATGACTCAGACTCACGGCTTTATGACGCCACACGTTGTGGTTTTTCATTGAGAAATGATGAATTAAAACAGACGCTCAGCCAGCGGTGAGGACTGAGGTCACGTCTGGAGTTAGTTTTGGTATTTTAGCACATTGAAGGGTGTTTTTATACATACAAGTTCAAGACGTTTGTTATATGCTTTATGTTTAAATTCTACTATCTTATGTAAATAAATCTGTATTTACACACTTGAGTTTTTAGTCCAATCTTTGTGGGTGAAGTTTGCACCATAATATGAAACAAAATGCTTAAAATATTTTATTAAATGAAGACTTGATTTTCGGTGTCTGGTCAAAATGTTTTTTTGGACTCAAACTCAAAGCATTTCTCAAAACCCGTCTTGTTTTTCCCCTTTCAAATGTCAGAGGACTGTGGAGGTCATGCAGCTCCACCTCTAGTTAATATTTAAACAGGGCCCACCTGTTAGCGAGAGCTTTACTCTCATTCCCTTCGTTACGGCCTCAACATCCACATTTCTCCAACTCTAAAACATGATTATTTATGTGCAGATGAAGATCCTTCTGACCTGAGACATGAAAACCCAGCAGGAATCATACTGCCTGTGCTGGTCTGCTGGAGGCCACCTGGCCGGTCTTTGTCGAGGTGCAGGTGTCCAGTAGCTCAGCTCCTGCAGGGCGACACCCTGCACAGAGCAGGACGCATGGCCGAGCACGAAGAAAGACACCACTCACTGGAGTTGTGCATTAATAGTTGGACGTCAAGTTCATTTTAATTAAATATCCAATATAGAAATATCACAATGATCACAAAACCTTTCACAGCAACTTGCTGCTGGTCGGCTTTGTGAAGATGTATTTTACAGCTGATCCATAAAGTGTATTTGTCTGAAGAAGAAGGACATAAAGAATCTGAGCAGAAACTAAAACTGTTAAAGAGTACAACATGTACCTCTGAGATGTAGTACAGTAAAAAGTACAATCAATGTGTACCTGAGGTGTAGTACAGTAAAAAGTACAATGTGTACCTGAGGTGTAGTACAGTCAAAAGTACAATGTGTACCTCTGAGATGAAGTAAAGTAAAAAGTACAATGTATACCTGAGGTGTAGTACAGTAAAAAGTACAATGTGTACCTGAGGTGTAGTACAGTAAAAAGTACAATGTGTACCTGAGGTGTAGTACAGTAAAAAGTACAATATGTACCTCTGAGATGTATTACAGTAAAAAGTACAATGTATACCTGAGGTGTAGTACAGTAAAAAGTACAATATGTACCTCTGAGATGTATTACAGTAAAAAGTACAATGTATACCTGAGGTGTAGTACAGTAAAAAGTACAATCAATGTGTACCTCTGAGATGAAGTACAGTAAAAAGTACAATGTGTACCTCTGAGATGAAGTACAGTAAAAAGTACAATGTGTACCTGAGATGTAGTACAGTAAAAAGTACAATGTGTACCTCTGAGATGAAGTACAGTAAAAAGTACAATGTGTACCTCTAAGATGAAGTACAGTAAAAAGTACAATGTGTACCTCTAAGATGAAGTACAGTAAAAAGTACAATCAATGTGTACCTGAGATGTAGTACAGTAAAAAGTACAATGTGTACCTCTGAGATGAAGTACAGTAAAAAGTACAATGTGTACCTCTGAGGTGTAGTACAGTAAAAAGTACAATGTGTACCTGAAGTGTAGTACAGTAAAAAGTACAATGTGTACCTCTGAGATGAAGTACAGTAAAAAGTACAATGTGTACCTCTGAGATGTAGTACAGTAAAAAGTACAATATGTACTTTAAAAAGGTACAATAAGTACCTCTGAAGTATACAGTAGCATACAAAGGACTGGGGCCCCATGGCCTGCAGGCCTCTGCAGGAGAACACTGCCACACGGCTGGAGGCGCTGCAGTCTCTGGGTGACCTCTGACCCCTGACACTAGAACAACACCTCTGGCCGCATACCTTTGGCCCTCAGAGGCCCGACCGGGGGGGCATTATTCAAGAGAAACAGCAGAAACACGTCGTGGAGCCGCAGGTATGATCCCACGAGAGACAGCACACCCACTCGACGTGCGGCCGCCCAGTGGAGCCGTGTGAACGGCCCCGTTCATGCAGCCGAGCGCGGTCCACTTCCTCGACATTTTGTGCCGTGGACGGAGCGCAGGGGCTCAGCCGACGCCGCGATTGGACGCCGGGACAACAGGGGGCGGGTCGTCAGGCGAGCCAGCCGCGCGGTGATTGGAGCAGGTCCCGTGGTGGGAAGTGGCCCCGGACTCGTACGCCGGCGTCTCCCCGGTTGCGCAAGACGCCATTTTGGAGTGACAGTGAAAAGATAACGGAAAGATCGAGAAGCTGTCTTTCTGAGAACAAAAAGGTAACTACCCGCACGAACGCGCTGTTCTTCGGCCCCAAAATACCGTCACGTCGCGCGCACCGACTGCCGCCGCGTGCGAACGGCTCTCTTTCGCCGGCGGCGGACCCCGACGTCACGGTGTTCTCAACCGTTACTGTGACGCGGCAGTTAGCTTCAGCTAGCACGGCGAAGCAGGTTCCCGTTTTCTCCCGTCAACCGACGGGATTAAAACGGAGGCGGTTTGACGAAGACACGGGACTCGAAATGAACCGAGCGTGTCGCCGTTAATTGTGCTTTTTAAAAATGTGTTTATCCTCTTTCTTTTTCTCGCCCCCCCCCCGGTTTAACGTCCGTGGAAGTCCTGCGTCGCCGCGGCTCGTTAGCTCGCGGATGCTAACGAGCCGCGAGCATCCGCCCTTCGTGACGTTAATCTGCTTCGCCTTTTTTAAAAAAATAAATATATATATTTTTTAAATAACCGTAGTACCGGCGAGCTGTCCCCGGCCGTTAACGGGTTCACCCGCGCGGTCCGGACCGTAACCGTGATGTGGGGGCCGTGGTAGTCGTCTCGTGACGGCTCACACACACACACACACACACACACAGTCCGCCAGCTGGAAACGGGCCTTCTCTTATCGGCTGGCTGGATCCGGGTGAACCGGCCGGCCGTGTCCTTCCCACCGTGTTTCAGCCGTTTGTCCGGCGTGTCATCGCGTCCCCGTCTCTCGACCAGTGAGTGGAGAGACGTTTCTACGAGCATCGTTAAAAACGGATTAAATGTATTTTATTAGAGGAGTTAAATTATGGGACAACGCTAAAATAAATGTAGGAATGTTTTTAACTGATTGTTTATGACGCTGTTTTTGAGGGTGACAAGTGTGATTGAAATGTATATATATTTCTATCTTGTGAGGGTTGCTAATATATTAGCATTGTGCTTCAGCCTATACCCTTCAGCCATATGGGCTTCACTCATGGATACAACACTACTAGGACTAAAACTAATAAAATAGTCCTTTTACTCGACTCATCAACCTGCAGTGGTGAAAGAAGTATTTTACTTGAGTAAACGTAAAAAATACTCCCTTACAAATCCTGCATCCAATATCTTACTTGTGTAAAAGTATTAGCTTGAATATATATATATATATATATATATATATATATATATATATATATATATATATATATATATATATATACACACATACACACATACACACACATACTTGGTACTCAAAATGACCAACTTATTGATGTTCACCACTTTAATGTTGGTTCTAATGAAAATGGGGCTAATTATAAATGCCTACAATGCTGCCGGGTGGCTTAATGACGTAGATGTATTATCATATTGTATTGGTTTATTTGTTATTCGCTTTAATAATCTGAATCAACAAAGTAAACCGGTAATTCAAGTTGCTTCAACCTGTTTAGTTTATTTATTGGTGCCATCGTGACCGACCAGGCTCTCTGACTGGTCTTCACGGCACATTTTTGAACGCTCGCCTCTGGACCCGACCTTCCTCTCCTAACCCCGTCTCCTTCTCCTAACCTCGTCTCCTTCTCCTAACCCTGTCTCCTCCCCATCTCCTTCTCCTAACCTCGTCTCCTTCTCCTAACCCCGTCTCCTCCCCATCTCCTTCTCCTAACCCTGTCTCCTTCTCCTAACCTCGTCTCCTTCTCCTAACCCCGTCTCCTCCCCATCTCCTTCTCCTTCCCCCGTCTCCTTCTCCCATCTCCTGCTCCTTCTCCTAACCCCGTCTCCTAACCCCGTCTCCTTCTCCTAACTCCTTCTCCTTCCCCCGTCTCCTTCTCCTTCCCCCTATCTCCTTCTCCTTCCCCCATCTCCTGCTCCTTCCCCCATCTCCTAACCCCGTCTCCTTCTCCTAACCCCGTCTCCTCCCCATCTCCTTCTCCTAACCCTGTCTCCTTCTCCTTCCCCCTATCTCCTTCTCCTTCCCCCCATCTCCTTCTCCTAACCCCCGTCTCCTTCTCCTTCCCCCTATCTCCTTCTCCTTCCCCCTATCTCCTTCTCCTAACCCCGTCTCCGTCTCCTAACCCTGTCTCCGTCTCCTAACCCTGTCTCCTTCTCCCACAGCTTCGTCACCATGGGGAATGTATTCGCAACCTTATTCAAAGGCCTGTTTGGCAAAAAGGAGATGAGGATTCTTATGGTTGGGCTCGATGCTGCTGGAAAAACAACCATCCTATATAAATTGAAGCTCGGAGAGATAGTCACCACCATTCCCACCATTGGTACGTCTTTTATTACCTGTGTACTTTTCTGAATATTTGTATACTGTTGTCAAAGTGATGTTCACGTTCTGGACCGATGCCAAGACTGTAGAGATGTGAAATGAATGAAATCCTCCCAAAATTGTTACATAAATCAGAAACTAGCTGATAAAATAAACGAGTCGCACTCGATTTTAAGATTCTGAATCTGTCGTTGGATGCCTATTGAAACATGAGGGTTCATACGCTGCCCTGTTTAACGTCTAAATGAACTTTATCTTTTAAATGTAATTTGTATAAATAAAGGTGGTTAACTGGGTATCGAGTGCTTTTAAGGCGTTCAAACGCGAGATATTTCGTGACTCATCCGCGTCTCTTCTCCTTCTGTCCAGGTTTTAATGTTGAAACTGTAGAATACAAGAACATCAGCTTCACGGTGTGGGACGTGGGCGGTCAGGACAAAATCAGGCCGCTGTGGCGCCACTACTTCCAGAACACTCAAGGTGAGGAGGGGGATGGGGGGGGTAGCATGCAGCAGTGACCCATAGGTGGCCTCGTTGGTGCATGAACAATGATCTTAGAATTAGTCAACCAGTGACTCAGGCGCCATTGTTCAGAGGGCTTGTGGCGTGTGAGTCATCACGTTGTGTGAAGAAGCTCTCGGGTGTTTCCTTCTGATGGACATTCGACTCAACTGGTATTTTGTTTGTTGGCTTTTAGTTTTGAAATGAGTCGTTCTGCTCCCTTTTTTTTTTTTTTTTTGCTTTAGCTTCTTCCCGTTTCCCTCGAACGCACCAGACAAACATGGAGCTGCAGCGAGCGTCGCCAGCCACACGTTGAGCAGCCAAGTGTGAAATTTGAACGTGTGAATCCTTTTGGTGACGACGGTTATGCACAGCATCGTTAATAATTAAAGAAAATAGATCTTTAGAAAAACTACATACTGGAGAATATATTGGTGTTTATACAAATATCACAACCTAAATATGAGTCTGAGGTCACAAGATGATTTAATGTAAAACAGTTTATATTAAGTTTTCTCTTGAAATACTGTCACCAGACATCATTCAAACAATCTGAAGTTATAGATTTCACTCTTTGGATGAACTGCTAACTAATATCCACACTAAGAGCATAATAATGTGTCATGGGGGTTCAGGAGTAGGGACCACAAAGGGACCACAGGGCCTAGGTGCCTCTTAACAACCATTGAGACCGTTCTTAACTCTGATTGGTCAAAAGAAGCAGCAGACTTAACCTCCAAAGACAACACGTGCAAAATAAGTTTAGTATTCTCTTGCAGCTTAGAGAGTAAAAACCTTAAAAAATACACAATGACCCCGTTTGGCTCGGAAACAACAACTGAGGGTTGATGTTTGTTTGTGTATTTTGAACACAGTTGAACTCCTTCTCCCTCGACATGAGGAAACACTGAACCAGGAAGCACACGAGAAGCTTAATGAAACGTGTCCTGAAGTCTCGAGTCAAGGAGTTCGTCAACAGAATAGTGACAGTTAGTTTATTCTGAATGTTTACTGAGCTGAGTTTTAGCCGTTTAAATATCCAGTTCGGCCGCATAGTCCCCAAATACCTTGAGGTTATTAATTATGGTAATTGCCCCGTAAGAACCAAACTCTTCCACATAAATATTACGCTTCTTTTCTTTCGAGTCAAAGAGACTCGTTAAGCAGCGGTAAACAATTTGTACGGGAATAAATGATCAAAGGGAGCAAAGTCGCGGGTTTTGATCTGCGAAAAAAGAAAGAAGCTTCGACGATGACGTTCCTCATTTCTGCCTTTGCGAACGCCGCCGTGGACGCATTTAAAACGTTGTTTCTGCGCGCAGGGCTCATCTTCGTGGTGGACAGCAACGACAGGGAGCGGGTGAACGAGGCGAGGGAGGAGCTGTCCAGAATGCTCGCCGAGGACGAGCTCAGGGACGCCGTGCTGCTCGTTTTTGCAAATAAACAGGTGAGGCGCCATTTCCTGTTTCCTCACGCCCTCTTCTGTTGCTTCACGCTGCTCGATGTGGTTTAACTAGCGTCATATAATACATCGGTCGGAGCACGTGCCAATGTTGACTGGAGGAGCGCTAGTTAGCGTTAGCCGTGAGCATCGGACCGGTCATAGATATCGGAGATGAATTCTGAGCGGTTTAGCTTCCGAAGCTCTTCATTAGGCTTCTCGGTCTGTGCCGTGACCGTCTGTGCCGTCTCCTCCTCCCAGGATCTCCCCAACGCCATGAACGCTGCCGAGATCACAGACAAGCTGGGGCTGCACGCCCTCCGCCAGCGCAACTGGTACATCCAGGCCACCTGCGCCACCAGCGGGGACGGCCTGTACGAGGGCCTGGACTGGCTCTCCAACCAGCTGAAGAACCAGAAATGATCCATTCCAACAGCTTTTTCATTTATTTTCTTTGTTTTGTTTGTTGTTTATTTCTCTCTGTTTCAACACAGCGGCAGCACCGGACCCAGGCCCCCACCCCCCTCTTTACCACCACCACCCTTTTGCTCCCATCTAACCCCCCCACTCCACCCCCCCACACACAAATCTTTAACCCCAGCGCTTTCTTTCAAGAACTTCTTTCATTCCCTCCCTCCTGCTTTCTGCCCTCGTCAGTACTCTCGGGGCTGTAGCCTGTGCTGCGTGTGTGTGTGTGTGTGTGTGTGTACCTGTGTGTTCAGCGAGTGAGAGTGTGTGTGTGTGTGTGTGTGTGTGTGTGTGTGAAGGCTGTGTATGTTGGCTGGGATTGGGAGTAACCCTGGCGTGCCTTTTACACACCTCCTGTGGAATCAGCAGTCTGGTTTTCGAGCCCCCTATCTCCATCCACCAAACTCAGCCTCAGCCCCCCCCCCCTTCCCCAAGTCTTGCACGCCTCCCCACCCTCCCCCCACCCTTTCTCTCCAGGGGAAGCATGGTTTTCATACGGCAAAGAAAGAGCAAGGGTGCAAGCCCCCCCCTCCCCCCCCGCCTCCCCCCCTGTAGTATATATATATCTATGTTAACTAGAACTGTTCACCTGATGTAGACTGAATGCTAAATGTTCATTTTAAACCTCCTTTTTTTGATTTTGAACCCTCAAACCCACCAGTAAGAGATTCAGCACGTTGCATCTTAACCTGTATCAGGTCGAAGCAAATCAAAAAACAGGAAAAAGGACAAACAACAACAACAACAACAACAAGAAACGCCCATCCTCGATCATTCTGGTGTCATTTAAAAATCATGCTGTTTGTTTTATTATTATTATTATTATTATTATTATTATTATTATATTGGAATATAACAGTTTATTCTTAGCAATGGTTCTCCCTCTCCCCCCTCCCTCCCCCTCCCCCCTCCCCCCCAGGTGAGACTGTGAAGCACAAAGCAAGCCAACGATTAAAAACAAATTAAATTAGAATCTGAGAGTATATGCAATTATTGTTGAAACATTTTGGGGGGGGAATTAACATGTAATTCTCCTGACGATAAAATTTGAGTCGACGTTCGGTACAAAGAATCATCAGAACTAAAACCAGGTGCCGGTTAGCAGGTGTCCCATCACGAAGCTTCACATGTTCCTTTACCAGACGTTACATGTGTTTGTTGTTTATTTTCTCTGTAACTAGTTCTAGCGTTTCTATTTGTACTTTGACTGCTGAACCAAATGCATTTTTTTTTTTGAGCAGTACGACAAATCCTGTAAATGAAGAGTAGTGAATCCCAGACGGGGCCCCGAGAGGGTTTTGCTCACCGACGGTTGGCAGTTTTATTTTGAAAATCTGGAGAGAAAAAAAAAAAAAGGCGTCCGACTGTCTCTGTTTCCTGTTCGGGCTGAAGGTGAAGGATCGGCACCAAATATGAAGGCTCTCGAACTGTGAACGGTCCGCACGTGACAGCGCCGCGTCCTCCAGCTGAGGAGACCAACTGGGGGGGGGGGGGAGGGGGGCGTTCTCGGTGTCTGAAAACAAAACAAAGCACGGGGGTTAAGCTGGCACTTGTGTCGAGAATGATTGTAAATCTGTAACGTTCCCCTGTAAACTGTTTCTGTGGGGATTTCCTGAACACATTAATAAACATGATTTGATCCAACACGTCAAACTGTTCTCATTTCTACTAATGTGAGAGTACACGTGTACACATGAGGAGTAAACAAGTGACCGGAGGAGTAAACATTAAATACTCTAGAACCAGGAAGTCCGGCTTTACATCAACAGATTTCATCACACGTCCGTCTGCATCATCCTCACTTCTGATTGGTGCTGAGCGATCGAGGAGGGGTATAATTCTAATTGATTAGTCTAGTTAATAACATATGGGTGTGTTGTGAGAAGCAGACATTCCCAGACACATATTTCACCTTCCGTGTGTTATTCTGAACTTGAGTAACCTGACAAAAGCACAACATTATGACCCATATGTAAGCATTTATATTATCAGTACCTCATGTGTGTACTTATTTAAATACCACCACTAAAATAAAAATACTGAGGTAATTTATTAAAAGCTAATTCTGTTTTAAGAAAAGAAAAAAACAAGTGTGTGTCCATATTCAACCACTAGATGGAGACAAGTAGCAAATACACGTGGATTTCCCCAATGTGATCATGCACGTGTTGATTATTTTGTATTATTAATCTGAATGTATAAACTATCCAGTGGGAAGTTTATTAAACACATGAAGTACAACACATTGCCTCTTGACTGAAGTACAAGTACCTGCTGTACTTCAGTAAATGTACCCGTTAAAACAATGGTACACGAAAAGAACACGCACGCCCACACGCACTCAACTTATTTGAACCCGCTAACCTGCAAACGGTTTCCGTGAGGGGGAGGGGGGGCGGGGTTAGCGCGCACACCTGACCCACAGGCCCCGCCCCCCTCAGGTGATAATTGTCGGCGGCGCGCGGCGCCCTGCTCTTAAAGCCAGCGCGAGGCTCTGTGACGGCATCCCCACCTGTCGTGATCATCGCCATGGCGGACAGCTGAACCCGGCCCCACGGAGCTCACGGGACTTCACAGGTAACTTCACAGGTAACTTCACAGGTAACTTCCACCTTCTTGTTCCACCGGTGATTCGAGCAGGTAACGGCGGGCTTGAACCGCGAGGACCCCGGGGGGCTCTGAGAAGAGACGCCGGGGTTACGGTCGAGTTTACCGGAGCGTCACCGGGCAGAGGAGCCGTTTCTCTGGTCTACGACCAGGTGTTGGTCGTTATGACGACACCCTGGAGGAGCAGGGGTTAGTATGGGCCACCTTCCAGGGGTTAGTCTGGACCACCTTCCAGGGGTTAGTCTGGGCCACCTTCCAGGGGTTAGTCTGGACCACCTTCCAGGGGTTAGTCTGGACCACCTTCCAGGGGTTAGTCTGGGCCACCTTCCAGGGGTTAGTCTGGGCCACCTTCCAGGGGTTAGTCTGGACCACCTTCCAGGGGTTAGTCTGGACCACCTTCCAGGGGTTAGTCTGAGACGCTTTAGAAACTAATGTGACGTTTCTTCACGAGCTTCCAGGGGGTCTGATAACGAGTGAGGTCTCAGGTGACCCACATGCAGGTGGACCCTAATTATGATAATAATGCTAAGAACTGATCAGGCTGTTATGATGATAAATAAATGCACTGTCAGACATGTTGTGGGTTAATTAATCCGTAAACAATGGCACGTTTTCACTCACATTCTGTGTTTTGGGGATTTTCTGCTGTTTCTTTGTCTTATGTGACAAACTCTGTTTTTGGGGTAAAAAGAAGACGAGCTGTGAACACATTGGGTTCATTAATTATATGGTCATGTTCACAATGTTCTTATATTAACAGACTAAATTATTACGAACACACTCACCAGATGAATATGTATAAGTTAACTAGATAATAATCTGGAGGTTAATGTTGCTTTTTTTTTTTTTTTTGTCTGACTGGAATTCATCGAGGACGTTTTTGACTTGATTGTTTCACGACTTTATTTCTTAGTTTGTTAGTGGTTTAGTTTGTCGGACAGAACCGTAACTTTGAATGTGTGACGTCGTGAATTTTAATCATCTAATTAGGTGATTAATCCAAAAAAACACGCTCAACAGATGATTATGTAATTACATCCGGGACATTGTGCTTTGTTTTGCATGAGCTGCAACGAAAACACAATCTGGAGATGGAGACACATAGATATCTATATATAGATGTCTATATATGTATTATATCTCTGCAGCGGATTAATCTGTTTTTCAGTCCGCGTGCGTTTCGTGTGAACTGCAATGACGTCATCGATGGGTCACATTGCGTTGCTGCGGATTAAAAAACTTCAACAACACGTTGAGTCACACTTTCATGTCTGGAAATAGACAAACACACACCTGATCTGCACGCGCACGAAAACATGTTGTGATTGAATATAAAGCTTGTGATTTAAATACTATAACAAAGTGTTTTATATAGAGTTCTTGATATTATTATTTTATTTGGTAATATATATATATATATATATATATATATATATATATATATGAAATGGTATAAAACGCATTATAATGTAAGTTTAGATTCAGTTGGATGATGCGTTCAGGCTCTGCTCAGTGAAAATGAGTACTGAAGGTAAATCATAACATTTAGTATTTTTGATGCTTTGCTGACTTCAGAGAAGGTTTAATTAATTTTTTTTTTTTTTTGGGACTGACATTATTAAACATCCTGGATCCTTATAGACCAGCTGCTGTAATGAACTCCATATGGATCAATATATGTTAATGTGGATCAATAAGTAAAAACACGTCATCATTAACTCTAAATAACATTTCTTTCTTCTGCTCCGTTGCTCCCGGTGTATTTCAAGTCTCCGTTTCGCTCACCAGGACGACGCAGCCGGGTGGTTTCGAGGCCGAGCGTCTGACTCCGCCCCCCCCTTCGGCTGACATGATGGAGGTGGCCGGTCCCTGGACGGAAGTGTTCGACGGCTCTGAGCTGGGGAGCTCCTCCACGCTGACGCCTCTGGTGGCCGACTCCCCGTCCATCCGGCGCTCCCAGCCCATCGTCATCACCGTGAACAGGTACGAGGCAGCTGGACGTGAGTCAGCTGTTGTCTCACTCAGTGACTCAACCTCAGGCCGAAAGTCATCCGACGACAAGCGTTTCCTGATGTCACGGCGTGAAGAAAGAAGCACTTCCTCCTCCACTCGATGATGTCATGGCGTGAAGAAAGAAGCACTTCCTCCTCCACTCGATGATGTCATAGCGTGAAGAAAGAAGCACTTCCTCCTCCACTTGATGATGTCATAGCGTGAAGAAAGAAGCACTTCCTCCTCCACTCGATGATGTCATAGCGTGAAGAAAGAAGCACTTCCTCCTCCACTTGATGATGTCATAGCGTGAAGAAAGAAGCACTTCCTCCTCCACTCGATGTCATAGCGTGAAGAAAGAAGCACTTCCTCCTCCACTTGATGATGTCATAGCGTGAAGAAAGAAGCACTTCCTCCTCCACTCGATGTCATAGCGTGAAGAAAGAAGCACTTCCTCCTCCACTTGATGATGTCATAGCGTGAAGACAGAAGCACTTCCTCCTCCACTTGATGATGTCATAGCGTGAAGAAAGAAGCACTTCCTCCTCCACTTGATGATGTCATAGCGTGAAGATGGAAGCACTTCCTCCTCCACTCGATGATGTCATAGCGTGAAGAAAGAAGCACTTCCTCCACTCGATGATGTCATAGCGTGAAGATGGAAGCACTTCCTCCTCCACTCGATGATGTCATAGCGTGAAGAAAGAAGCACTTCCTCCTCCACTCGATGATGTCATAGCGTGAAGATGGAAGCACTTCCTCCTCCACTCGATGATGTCATAGCGTGAAGAAAGAAGCACTTCCTCCACTTGATGATGTCATAGCGTGAAGATGGAAGCACTTCCTCCTCCACTCGATGATGTCATAGCGTGAAGATAGAAGCACTTCCTCCTCCACTCGATGATGTCATAGTGTGAAGATGGAAGCACTTCCTCCTCCACTCGATGATGTCATAGCGTGAAGAAAGAAGCACTTCCTCCTCCACTCGATGATGTCATAGCGTGAAGAAAGAAGCACTTCCTCCACTTGATGATGTCATAGCGTGAAGAAAGAAGCACTTCCTCCTCCACTCGATGATGTCATAGCGTGAAGATAGAAGCACTTCCTCCTCCACTCGATGATGTCATAGCGTGAAGATGGAAGCACTTCCTCCTCCACTCGATGATGTCATGGCGTGAAGATGGAAGCACTTCCTCCTCCACTCGATGATGTCATGGCGTGAAGAAAGAAGCGTCTATTTAAACTAATTGTTTGGGGTCTATTTTCAGTTAAATCACGAGGCGTCTCTTTGTACATTTATTGTGTGTTTTTATTTATTTAGTGTGCTTCTGTCCCGCCTCCAGGGCCCAAGGCTCCGCCTCCTCCGTCCCGGCCATACCCAACCCGTTCCCGGAGCTGTGCGGCCCGGCCAAGTCACCGGTGCTGATTGGTTCTCTTCCCCCGACGTCCACCAACAAGCACGTGAGTCGGTTTCCATGACTACCAAACTTTACTTCCTGTCAAGGCTGGAAGCCCATTTGTGCCAGTGAAAAGAAATATAAGATTCAGCTGTGATGATAACAATAGTCATTACTAGAGATAGAAAGTTGAAATTATGAGATAAAAAAGTGCGCTTCAGTGGCGCCATTTTTATTTTCATCTCAGGATTATGGCGCTGAGTCATTTATGAGATGACTTTCCATGGGGATCTTTTTATTATCACAGCTAAATGTTGGTCTTATTTCTTCTACTGGTGTAAATGATCTCCCAGGTGTCACAAACGATTTAATTGCTTTCAGTTTCATTTTTACATCACAGGGAGTCTTTACCGAACTGAATCCATGACTTGAGGAACTGAACATTCATGAGAACCAAATTATTTCTTATAAATGTGTGTTCTCCTATAGTCTTTCGGAGTAAGGTTTAATAAATCACTTCTGTCTGGTGACAGAGCCTCTAAATGTGTCTCGACCTGTTCGCTGTGAATGTCGCGTCAACACGTCGCGTCAACACGTCGCGTCAACACGTCGCGTCAACACGTCGCGTCAACACGTCGCGTCAACACGTCGCGTCAACACGTCGCGTCAAACATGTCGTGTCGTGTCAAACATGTCGTGTCGTGTCAAACATGTCGTCTCAACATGTCGTGTCTGTCAAACATGTCGTGTTAAACATGTCTCAACATGTCGTGTCAAACATGTCTCAACATGTCGTGTCAAACATGTCGTCAACATGTCGTGTCTGTCAAACATGTCGTGTTAAACATGTTGTCTCAACATGTCGTGTCAAACATGTCGTGTTAAACATGTTGTCTCAACATGTCGTGTCAAACATGTCGTCTCAACATGTCGTGTCAAACATGTCGTCTCAACATGTCGTGTCTGTCAAACATGTCGTGTTAAACATGTTGTCTCAACATGTCGTGTCAAACATGTCGTCAACATGTCGTGTCTGTCAAACATGTCGTGTTAAACATGTTGTCTCAACATGTCGTGTCAAACATGTCGTCTCAACATGTCGTGTCAAACATGTCGTCTCAACATGTCGTGTCTGTCAAACATGTCGTGTTAAACATGTTGTCTCAACATGTCGTGTCAAACATGTCGTCAACATGTCGTGTCTGTCAAACATGTCGTGTTAAACATGTTGTCTCAACATGTCGTGTCAAACATGTCGTGTTAAACATGTTGTCTCAACATGTCGTGTCAAACATCTCGTGTCAACATGTCTGTTGTTACAGCGACGCATCAGCTGTTCAGTTTGTTTAACCAGAGTTATCGCTTTAGTAGAGACGTCATGCCTCTTTGCCTCTCTGTCTCTCTGTCTCTTTGCCTCTCTGTCTCTTTGCCTCTCTGTCTCTTTGCCTCTCTGTCTCTTTGCCTCTCGCTCTCTCTGTCTCTTTGCCTCTCTGTCTCTTTGCCTCTGTCTCTTTGCCTCTCTGTCTCTTTGCCTCTCTCTCTCTCTGTCTCTTTGCCTCTCTGTCTCTTTGCCTCTCGCTCTCTCTGTCTCTTTGCCTCTCTGTCTCTTTGCCTCTCGCTCTCTCTGTCTCTTTGCCTCTCTGTCTCTTTGCCTCTCTGTCTCTTTGCCTCTCTGTCTCTCCTTCTTTGCCTCTTTGTTTCGAAGAGTTCATTCTAAGCTCACAAACACAATAATTCTTAATGCCATAGTCCTGAATATTGACATGAATGCTTTGAGGTTCTTCCCTTCAACACTACGTTGTCATGAAGAGAAACCGACTTGTCCTTAATTTAACCAACAATTCGAGACCCAAAGATATTTATTAACATGATTATTATCGGAAGCAAAGAATTCTGATCAAAGTTTAAACTGTTTCACCGACGCCTCCTTTATTTAATAGTGTTTGCGGGTCATCGACCGTCGTGGGCCATAAAAGCTGTTTGATGATTATCAGCAGATTAAAAGCCTTTCAGACTTCTGCACCGAGTGAGTAATGTGAACCGGTAAAGGAGTCGTGATGTCCCTCTTTAATGGGAACCGGTAAAGGAGTCGTGATCTCCCTCTTTAATGTGAACCGGTAAAGGAGTCGTGATCTCCCTCTTTAATGGGAACCGGTAAAGGAGTCGTGATCTCCCTCTTTAACCGGTAAAGGAGTCGTGATCTCCCTCTTTAACCGGTAAAGGAGTCGTGATCTCCCTCTTTAACCGGTAAAGGAGTCGTGATCTCCCTCTTTAACCGGTAAAGGAGTCGTGATCTCCCTCTTTAACCGGTAAAGGAGTCGTGATCTCCCTCTTTAACCGGTAAAGGAGTCGTGATCTCCCTCTTTAATGGGAACCGGTAAAGGAGTCGTGATGTCCCTCTTTAATGGGAACCGGTAAAGGAGTCGTGATCTCCCTCTTTAATGGGAACCGGTAAAGGAGTCGTGATGTCCCTCTTTAATGGGAACCGGTAAAGGAGTCGTGATGTCCCTCTTTAATGTGAACCGGTAAAGGAGTCGTGATCTCCCTCTTTAATGTGAACCGGTAAAGGAGTCGTGATCTCCCTCTTTAATGTGAACCGGTAAAGGAGTCGTGATCTCCCTCTTTAATGGGAACCAGTAAAGGAGTCGTGATCTCCCTCTTTAATGGGAACCAGTAAAGGAGTCGTGATCTCCCTCTTTAACCGGTAAAGGAGTCGTGATCTCCCTCTTTAATGTGAACCGGTAAAGGAGTCGTGATCTCCCTCTTTAATGTGAACCGGTAAAGGAGTCGTGATCTCCCTCTTTAATGTGAACCGGTAAAGGAGTCGTGATCTCCCTCTTTAATGGGAACCAGTAAAGGAGTCGTGATCTCCCTCTTTAATGGGAACCAGTAAAGGAGTCGTGATCTCCCTCTTTAACCGGTAAAGGAGTCGTGATCTCCCTCTTTAACCGGTAAAGGAGTCGTGATCTCCCTCTTTAACCGGTAAAGGAGTCGTGATCTCCCTCTTTAATGGGAACCGGTAAAGGAGTCGTGATCTCCCTCTTTAATGGGAACCGGTAAAGGAGTCGTGATCTCCCTCTTTAATGGGAACCGGTAAAGGAGTCGTGATGTCCCTCTTTAATGGGAACCGGTAAAGGAGTCGTGATCTCCCTCTTTAATGGGAACCGGTAAAGGAGTCGTGATCTTGGTCAGGTGCATCGTTTCCTGTGGATAGCTTGATCATGGGAATGGACCCCGACTCTAATAATAACGACTTTATAGAGATAATTCGGGACTAAAAACAAGTTCAAAGGCTATTTCACAAATGGTTCCGTGAATTGAGTTTTATTGACTAATAACTTGAGGGTAAGAGCACTTCTACACTCTGGTGTCGCTACTTTTACGTAATATTTGTTTGACATTTTATTCATGCTGCCCGATATCACAAGTGTTCTTCATAATCTGTAGAACGTCCTCATCACTTGTTGGCGTTAATGGTCACGTTCCCATCAGCTGATCAAGGTGTACGGGGAGGACAGCCACAGCCGCTCCGTGTGGGTCTCCAGAGGCTCCACGGCCAGAGAAGTGTGCCACCTGCTGGTCCAGACGGCCCACTGCAGCGACCAGGAGAACTGGGCTCTGCTGGAGCTGCACCCCACGCTGGGCCTGGGTACGACTAACAGGGCACGCCTCCACTGACATGGTATTTAAACAACAACAACAACAACATGCGCTTCATGACATGTCCTGCCGTCCCCCTCAGAGAGATGCCTGGAGGACCACGAGGTCGTGCTGGAGGTTCAGGCCACCTGGTCCCTCAAAGGAGACACCAGGTTCGTGTTCTGCAAGAACTACGCCAAGTACGAGTTCTTCAGGAAACCGACGGTACGCAGCCCGACCCGCATATGAGTGTTGCATGATGGGAGCTTCCATGTAACAGCCAATGAGAGTCCTGTGACTCAAACTACGCCTAATAAAAACGCGTGTAGAGTTAATTATCTGGTTTATGTTCTGAAATGTGAGCTCTGACGGGGTCCATGGGGGTTTCCAGCTGATGAATCCTAGTCTTCAGTTATTGTTTGTAAACGATAACATTGCGTGAGTCGGAGCCAGAAGCGCCTTCAGGGCCTCTCGTGCATCTCGGTGTTCAAGTCTGATTCTGCAGGTTAAACTCTGCAAATGGCATCAAACCACCACACACCTGTCCGGCCCCGCCCCTTCTTGCATAAGTGAGCAGATGACATGATTGACAGGTTGCGTGCTGGTGCAGACGCGCTGCCTCGGTGCCTCTGGGGTGTTTCGTGAGATTAGCGCCGCCGCGGCACGACGAGCGTGACAGACCGAGACGAGAACCGGTTTTGAAGCTCCGCCTCCACGGCGCTGCAGGGCTCCTGCTTAAGTCTGGAAAGATGTCTAACTGCTTTGACTCATTTTGAGACTCATTTAATCTCCTGATTTATTATTTTTTTAACTTCGAGGTGATTTGTTTAAAAGATTCAGTTCTAATTAAAAGAGAATTTTGAAAAAATCTAAATGGTTGACGTTCTCAGAAAGATAAACAACCTTTTTCTTAGCGGTTGGCGTAAGAGAATATTTTGCATTTCATTCACTAAGTTTGTGTTTTGCTGTCGATCATTTAAACCAGCAGGTCTTCTTCATTGTTCTCTGTTCATGACGTTCACATAACTTTATAAAGTCCTGTAGAAACGGAACTTTGACTGATTCATTTCAGACTTTGTCCACAACTATAAGCGGGTCTGTAAATAAATGTCCAACGTCTGAAGGAAACCTTCCTCCTCTTCCTCAGCTCTTCTTCCCAGAGGCCATGATCTCCGACAGCGCCGACGTCACCAAAGGGATGACGTCATCGGATCTCATCCAGGTGAGTCTCAGCAATTCAACACCATGTTTATTTTATGCTGCAACATTTCCTATTTGTGCATTTCACGTCTAAACAATGGGTTCCTCTGGGTTCCTCAGAACCTGCTGAGATCCGGGACGTGTCCAGAGATTCAGGGCTTCCTGCAGGTCAAGGAGCCCAGCCGTAAATCCTGGAAGAAGGTCTACTTCTTCCTGCGGCGCTCCGGACTCTACTGCTCCACCAAAGGCTCCTCCAAGGTCGGGGGGTCAAGTCCCACTTTTAAAAACCCCTGTGTTCCAACATGTGATGCTGAATGTGTGTGTGTGTGTGTGTGTGACACCAGGAGCCTCGACACCTGCAGTACGTGGCCGATCTGGATGACCTGAACGTTTACACGGTTGTAAACAGCCTAAAACTGTACAGCGCGCCATCGGACTTCACCTTCTGCATTAAGGTGAGGTCTATAAATAATTATAAGAAAAGATGGATGTATATTTATTTTAAAAGAAGTGTGTGTTATCCACCCAAGATCTTCCTCATTGTGTGTGTGTGTGTTTGTAGGGTTCCAGAAACCCGCTCCGGGTTCAGGACCTGAAGATCTTGTGTGCCGAGAACGAACAGACTCGGACGTGTTGGACGTCGGCGTTCAGGCTCTTCAAGGTTTCATGAGTTTAATTAACGTGGCCGTTTATTTCAAATGTGTCTTCGTCATCGTTAAAGTCCTTTACTGTGTGTGTGTGTGTGTGTGTGTGTCAGTACGGGAAGCAGCTCCAGTCTAACTACCAGTTATCAAAGTCGGCCCCGAAGAACCTGGAAGGAACCCAGCGAGCGGACGTCAAGGTGAGCTCCTCCGTCTGGTCACATGACGTAGTTCTGAAGCTCCGCCTCTTCTCTTTCCTCCGTCGGGTCACATGGCGTAGTTCTGAAGCTCCGCCTCTTCTCTTTTAAACTCTGTTTCTCCGAGCAGTCGACGTCTGAGGCGAGTCTGGTGGCCATGGACTTCTCAGGGAAGACCGGAGGACGGGTCATCCAGAACCCCACGGAGGCCCAGAGCGCCGAGAGGGAGGAGGGGCAGGCCTGGAGGGTGAGGAGGAGGAGGAGGATGGACAGGCCTAGGGGGGGTGGGGGGGTGTTTAAGGAGAAACTGAAGTGATGTGTTCTTCTTCCAGAGGAGAGAAGCTCTGAGGTGCAGTCTTCCCAACTTGAACTCTGGAGCGAGACCGACCAGTAAGTCCACATGAGAGGAGACCTGGTCCGGGTCCCTTCTGTACTTCTGAAATTCCTCACCTACATTTATTTATGCGTCCTCACTTGACTCAGGAGGCGAGGAGGCAGTGCGCTCGCTCGCCTCATGTGTGCGTTTGTTCCTTTGCAGCCATCCACAAGTCCCAGCCCTGGTTCCACGGGGGCGTGTCCAGGAAGGACACGCAGAGACTGATCGAAAAGCAGGGCCTCGTAGACGGGTGAGTGGGACCAGAGCCCCGTGAGACCAGAACCCAGTGGGACCAGAACCCTTCCTCACACTGAAGGCTGCCTCCCTTTTTTTATTTCAGGCTGTTCCTGATCCGTGAGAGCCAGCAGCACGCGCAGTGCTTCGTGCTCTCGCTGTGTTACAAGCTGAAGCCCAAACACTACCTGGTGATCCCTGTGAGTCCACACACACACACACACACACACACACACACTACACACACACACACTTTAGTGCGCGTCCTAACCGCGGCGGCGTTGTGCCCTCAGTGCGAGGACGACGGCAGGAAGTACTTCACCATGGACGACGGCGTGACCCTCTTCATCGACCTCCTGCAGCTGGTGGAGTTCCACCAGATCAACAAGGGCATCCTCCCCGTCTGCCTCAAGCACCCCTGTGTCTGTGTGGCCCTCTGAGGCCCCCCTACCCAAAGGTGCACTGTGAGGCCCCCCCTACCCAAAGGTGCACTGTGAGGCCCCCCTACCCAAAGGTGCACTGTGAGGCCCCCCTACCAAAAGGTGCACTGTGAGGCCCCCCTACCAAAAGGTGCACTGTGAGGCCCCCCTACCCAAAGGTGCACTGTGAGGCCCCCCCACCCAAAGGTGCGCCTCACAGTGCCACACAGACACAGAAGATGGGCCTCAAGCACCCCCGTGTCTGAGGCCTTTTTACGCCCCCCACCACCACCCAAAGGAGGAGGTGGGGGCACACAGTCGGGACACCTTCGGGTCCAAGAAGCTGATAAACCTGAATTCTGTGGAGGTCGATGTGACTATTGGTATCGGAGGCTCTGCCCCTCTTTAGTATTTCACTTTTTATTTTTTTTATTAACGATGCCTCAGACTTTGATCTGGCTCTGTGACGCCACCCCCCCTTGTGGCCACCAGAGGGCGCTCCAGTCAAAGCTTTCTTGTCTTTTTTAAACTAACACGCTTTTTTTGTTTTGTTTTTACATTGTGGTTATTATTATTATAACCCTAACAATAACCCAGGTTGCGATCATGTAGCGCGTCAACTCCTCCGACTGTTTTGTATTTATTTTTATTTGTGCTTTATGTACTTTAACCATCTTGTGTGTTTATTCAGAACCAGAACTCTCACCGCTGTATTTGCACAACGATGGTGATGGGGAGCTTTTTTTTTTTATATCAGGGTTTTTACTGTGGCACAATATCTGGGATGGTAATGCCAAAATTATATGTATTTAATTTCTGAAATGACGAGTGTAAAATCAAGTGTTTCTAAAATGTTTGTTTTACTTTTAATATTTGCACCGTTTTGCTTTTTATCATGAAGGTCTTTTTCTTAGAATGTCTTTATTTTTTATTAAAAGGGTTTGAGTTTTATATAGAGATGTATATAATGTTCAGACTTGTTTTTATATGTTGAATAAACAGTCATATTAAACATAGATTTTCATAAAATTCACTTGTCTATGTATTTGAGTCTAAACCTGGAAAACCTCTCTGGAACTTCTTCACATGCTTTTTTATTTAAATAATTATGAACATTGAGAACTTTTGTTTCTTCACGACCTCGCAGATTCATCTGGTGACCCTTTTGAGGGGCCTGAGCCGTATGTTGAGCCACTGTAGCGCCACTGTAGCGCCACCTGGAGAGCACACTGGTTTGGTGCCTTCACCGGTGACTGAGTATTTAACCTCTGGTTAATACGGAGGACCTCGTCATGCTGCTGGAGGCCTGAACTGTGGTGACCTGCTGTGAGACGCTGAGCTCTTCTTCATATATTGATGTCCCATTAATGCACTTTAATAACTTTGCTTCTTCCCTAGAGTCTCAGTGCTTTCTGGCCTCAGAGGATAATAAAGAGAACCTCTTAGAGTCTAGAATATTTAGACTCTTAAAGGAGTGGACGACGTCATCGTGACGTCTCTGGTTTGAGGACGGATGTTTTGAAGCCTCGAGTTCGGTGATTTAGCCATCGCCATCTTGTTTTTATTTGCAACCAGTGAACTGAAATTTGGACTGGAGGAGTAACGTCGACCTGTCAATCACCTTGTAGCCCCGCCCTAAAGCATACCCTGCTTTATGGTCTGTTTTTGAATGCAGAGAGAATGCAGCTTTAACACGTGAAACATAGACTTCTATACAACCAGAGTCGCCCCCTGGTGGTCAGTAGAGAGAATGCAGCTTTAACACATGAAGTATAGACTTCTATACAACCAGAGGAGTCGCCCCCTGGTGGTCAGTAGAGAGAATGCAGCTTTAACACATGAAGCATAGACTTCTATACAACCAGAGTCGCCGCCCCCTGGTGGTCAGTAGAGAGAATGCAGCTTTGGTCGGTGTAACTCTGTTTGGACCTTCACTATCTAAGTCTCCATGACTCGTTTTGTGATTTTGACGCCGTATAAATAAATGGAATTGGATTATATAGAAATGTAGTAAAGTATAATCAAATTGTGCTTATATACATTGTTTGAGTTCCATTCTACGCTTCTTGTGGAAGCGGTTCCTCAACACTGAGCAGAGAAAGTGCCGCCCAGCCTGATTTAAAGTCTGATGATTATAAAACCATCATCGGCCCAAAACGAGACTAACTTAAAAAAAAACCTGGACCGACTCCTGACGAAGCTGATTGGTGGAGCAACATGAAAGGCAGCCTGGAGGTTATTGTGGAGCGATGGCAGGCTGCACTGATCCCAGATCCGCTGCTCTGCGGCTTCAGAAGCCACTGACCTACTCTGTGTGTGTGTGTGTGTGTGTGTGTGTGTCGTTAAATACCAGTGTGCCTGGGGAACCCTTCCTCTCCGCTGCAGCCCTTTTCTGGTGGAGGGGTTGCTATGGCAACACTATTTTATATTTCTTTTAGGGGCCGGCCAGGTAAAATTAATAAAAAGGCTAAAAAGACGAGACGGAAGCAATGTGAAATATTACTTTTAATTTGTATTACTTTATGCATAAACTCCACTTCATTGGTTTGATAACTTAATGAGCAGGATTACTTTTATAGTTTTCTACTTTAAATATATTTTGATAATACTTTTTAATGTAAGATTCTAAAGGCGGATTGATTTGACCAACATTTTATTTTAAGATCTGAATATTTTCTCCTGATGCATGCTGGGATATAGGTTCCTGATACTAACTGGATCCCAGTGGGGGTCCCACAGAGTGATAGAGCTGATGAGGTGGGCGTGGCTAACAGGTGTACAGAATGATCTGATGAGGTGGGCGTGGCTAACAGGTGTACAGAACAAGGTGAAGTCTGAAGTCAGGACTAGTCTGAAGTCTCTAGTCTGAAGTCTAAAGTCTCTAGTCTGAAGTCAGAGGACTAGTCTGAAGTCAGAGGACTAGTCTGAAGTCAGAGGACTAGTCCAAAGTCTCTAGTCTAAAGTCTCTAGTCTGAAGTCAGAGGACTAGTCTAAAGTCTCTAGTCTGAAGTCAGAGGACTAGTCTGAAGTCTCTAGTCTGAAGTCAGAGGACTAGTCTAAAGTCTCTAGTCTAAAGTCTCTAGTCTGAAGTCAGAGGACTAGTCTGAAGTCTAAAGTCTCTAGTCTGAAGTCTCTAGTCTGAAGTCTAAAGTCTGAAGTCTCTAGTCTGAAGTCAGAGGACTAGTCTAAAGTCTAAAGTCTGAAGTCTCTAGTCTGAAGTCAGAGGACTAGTCTAAAGTCTCTAGTCTAAAGTCTCTAGTCTGAAGTCAGAGGACTAGTCTGAAGTCTAAAGTCTCTAGTCTAAAGTCTGAAGTCTCTAGTCTGAAGTCAGAGGACTAGTCTAAAGTCTAAAGTCTGAAGTCTCTAGTCTGAAGTCAGAGGACTAGTCTAAAGTCTGAAGTCTCTAGTCTGAAGTCAGAGGACTAGTCTAAAGTCTCTAGTCTAAAGTCTCTAGTCTGAAGTCAGAGGACTAGTCTAAAGTCTGAAGTCTCTAGTCTGAAGTCAGAGGACTAGTCTGAAGTCTAAAGTCTCTAGTCTGAAGTCAGAGGACTAGTCTGAAGTCTCTAGTCTGAAGTCAGAGGACTAGTCTGAAGTCTCTAGTCTGAAGTCAGAGGACTAGTCTAAAGTCTCTAGTCTAAAGTCTCTAGTCTGAAGTCAGAGGACTAGTCTGAAGTCTAAAGTCTCTAGTCTGAAGTCTGAAGTCTCTAGTCTGAAGTCTAAAGTCTGAAGTCTCTAGTCTGAAGTCAGAGGACTAGTCTAAAGTCTCTAGTCTGAAGTCAGAGGACTAGTCT
The DNA here is from genome assembly GCF_009769545.1 of Cyclopterus lumpus. NCBI lineage: Eukaryota > Metazoa > Chordata > Actinopteri > Perciformes > Cyclopteridae > Cyclopterus > Cyclopterus lumpus. The sequence goes on along the minus strand of NC_046984.1, from coordinate 17,407,359 downwards.
GAAGTCTAAAGTCTCTAGTCTGAAGTCTGAAGTCTCTAGTCTAAAGTCAGAGTCAGAGGACTAGTCTGAAGTCAGAGGACTAGTCTGAAGTCTCTAGTCTGAAGTCTGAGGACTAGTCTGAAGTCTCTAGTCTGAAGTCAGAGGACTAGTCTGAAGTCTCTAGTCTGAAGTCAGAGGACTAGTCTAAAGTCTCTAGTCTGAAGTCAGAGGACTAGTCTGAAGTCAGAGGACTAGTCTGAAGTCTCTAGTCTGAAGTCAGAGGACTAGTCTGAAGTCAGAGGACTAGTCTGAAGTCTCTAGTCTGAAGTCAGAGGACTAGTCTAAAGTCTCTAGTCTGAAGTCAGAGGACTAGTCTGAAGTCTCTAGTCTGAAGTCAGAGGACTAGTCTCTAGTCTGAAGTCAGAGGACTAGTCTGAAGTCTCTAGTCTGAAGTCAGAGGACTAGTCTGAAGTCTCTAGTCTGAAGTCAGAGGACTAGTCTGAAGTCAGAGGACTAGTCTAAAGTCTCTAGTCTGAAGTCAGAGGACTAGTCTGAAGTCTCTAGTCTGAAGTCAGAGGACTAGTCTAAAGTCTCTAGTCTGAAGTCAGAGGACTAGTCTAAAGTCTCTAGTCTGAAGTCAGAGGACTAGTCTGAAGTCAGAGGACTAGTCTGAAGTCAGAGGACTAGTCTGAAGTCTCTAGTCTGAAGTCAGAGGACTAGTCTGAAGTCTCTAGTCTGAAGTCAGAGGACTAGTCCAGGTTTAAGTGAACTGCTGCTAAATGTCACTTTTAACAGTCTGACCGCAGATTAATAGAAATGCTCAAAAACAACCAAAAGCCCCAGAATGCACCACAGAGACGTTCAGCTGGCATGAACATATACATTCAGTCTAATAATTAGCACCAATAAGTTAATTATCTTAAATTCTTCGCCAAAGAAAAGGCAAAAGGAGCTCTTTTTAGTAAATAAAAAGCAGGAACCAGCTCATAAATAAGAGATGTGTGTTTCCAGGGCTGCAGGCGGCAGCACTGGAGAGGAGGGCCTCGGCTTTACACTCATTAATTCTACAATGATCATTTCTCTCATCCGAATTGACAGTTTTCTCCATTTTATTCCGCCGCCAGCAGCTAGGAATGTACATTAGGTTATGGAGTTATGTTATTGATCCTTTGTGACAGTCTGGCGGAGCTCCAAGCGGCAACGACGACATTCAGAGTGTCTCAAAGACGTTTATTGGTCAACAAGCCAAGTTTAGTTTAAAGCCAGAGAAGATTTCTATTCTTCTTTTAAAAAGTCATTAATAAATCTGTCCAGATTCCAGTCGAGACTCCAGCTTCGTGGAAACAGCCGCGCGTGAACGTGACCCACTTCCACGCAAACAAACATCTGCCGGATTGTTTGTGAAAGACACAAATAGAACGAGTCAATTAAAACCCAACCGATGACGAACCCGAATAAAAAGTGTTATTTTCAGACTCCTGACAGCAGAATCCAGACGTTGTGACGGCGGTTCGAGTCCCGGCCGGCTCTTTCATCCTCCTGTCACGGCCCGGTGTGATGCACAATAACACATCTAAAGCTTTAATGACCACGCGTTTGTAATTCCCTCAGACTTCAAATAGGTTCCCCAGCAGGAGGTCGAGGTCTTTTGTTCCAGGTAATTAAATGTATCAAGGTGCGAATGCAATTACTACGAAGCACTCTTTGGTCTGATTGTCTTTGAAGCGCTCGCCTGGTTCAAGTCCCTTTTCATCCACGAGTCTTCTTCATCTTCTTCTTCTTCTCCTCCTTCTTCTTCTCCTGTGAGATGTAGAGTCTTAAAGTCACCCACAGTTACGAATCCATTCTGAGCACGACTCGACCCGTTTAATGTCACTTCCTGGCTGTGGGTGAATATTAAATAATGTCTGGAAAACATTTGAGAGGATGCAGTGATGCAATCTGTCGAGGCAAAAGAGCGTCTGTGTTCTCAATGGATTATATTAATTTGTGTTTCCACCCACTCGTTAGCAGAAGAACTCTTTTACCCTCTTCATGAAAGCGTTGATCAAATAAGACTTGCGGTCCCCGCTTTAATTATATATGGGTGTCTCTGTGTGTGTGTGAATATATATACATGTGTGTTTAATTTATATATATATATATATTTAGTTATATATATTTAATTAATATATGTGTATGTATATGTTTAATTTATTTAATTAATATATATTAATTAATATATATTTAATTAATATACATACATATAATTAATATATATACAGTGTATATATTTAATATATAATTAATAAATATATATTTAATTTATTTATATAATTAATTTATGTATATTCTGTTTGTGTGTGTGTTGTATTGATAAATGAGATCAGTTATTAAAGATGTAATTTCTTTAAAACACCTCATTTACAATTATGATAAATATATTATTCATGCAGTTGCCACGAATAAATAAGATTCTCTACAGATATCCATAACGCTGAAATAATCCTCTTGGTGTCTTATCCGACATAACACTGATAAAAAAAAAGGAATAAATATGAGGATCAGTACGCATATTTGCAGCATGCACATATACATCAGTGCATAGAATGAAATGAATAAGTAATAATATAAAAGCTGCTTTGTTGCATTCAGAGCGACGTCAAAGTTTCTGTGTTTTTATCCAGAAAGAAACATGCATTGATCCAACTGACATAATGAGGTCCCACTTCTTTATTTAATAACCAGAGGGGAGAAACCAACCAGGGCTGCACCATTCTTTTTCATCAATATTGAGATCTTAATTATTTATTAATTTTGGTGACAAAATATTTTTCTTGCACTTTCACATTCAGAACAAAAGAGAACTTGGATTTTACAAAAAATGTCACAGAAGCAAAATCAAATGGGACCAACCAGTGAACAGGAAGTGACCATATTAGGACTGAGGAGGCGTATCTCTCGTCAATCGATCTGTCAATCACCGTGTAGCCCCGCCCTAAAGCATCCCCTGCTTTATGGTCTGTTTGACTCTAAATGACCATAATTTACTAAATGAACATCATTCTGTATTGAAGAAGACTTTAAACTAGAGATTGAGACCAAAAACTAATGTTTACAATGTTTACTGAGGGAATACATCAAGAGAAGTAGAGTCATTTATATAGACTTCTATACAACCAGAGGAGTCGCCCCCTGGTGGTCAGGAGAGAGAATGCAGCTTTAACACATGAAGCATAGACTTCTATACAACCAGAGGAGTCGCCCCCTGGTGGTCAGGAGAGAGAATGCAGCTTTAACACATGAAGCATAGACTTCTATACAACCAGAGGAGTCGCCCCCTGGTGGTCAGGAGAGAGAATGCAGCTTCAACACATGAAGCATAGACTTCTACACAACCAGAGGAGTCGCCCCCTGGTGGTCAGTAGAGAGAATGCAGCTTTAACACATGAAGCATAGACTTCTATACAACCAGAGGAGTCGCCCCCTGGTGGTCAGTAGAGAGAATGCAGCTTTAACACATGAAGCATAGACTTCTATACAACCAGAGGAGTCGCACCCTGGTGGTCAGGAGAGAGAATGCAGCTTTAACACATGAAGCATAGACTTCTATACAACCAGAGGAGTCGCCCCCTGGTGGTCAGGAGAGAGAATGCAGGTTTAACACATGAAGCATATACTTCTATACAACCAGAGGAGTCGCCCCCTGGTGGTCAGGAGAGAGAATGCAGCTTTAACACATGAAGCATAGACTTCTATACAACCAGAGGAATCGCACCCTGGTGGTCAGGAGAGAGAATGCAGCTTTAACACATGAAGCATAGACTTCTATACAACCAGAGGAGTCGCCCCCTGGTGGTCAGGAGAGAGAATGCAGCTTCAACACATGAAGCATAGACTTCTATACAACCAGAGGAGTCGCCCCCTGGTGGTCAGGAGAGAGAATGCAGCTTTAACACATGAAGCATAGACTTCTATACAACCAGAGGAGTCGCCCCCTGGTGGTCAGGAGAGAGAATGCAGCTTCAACACATGAAGCATAGACTTCTACACAACCAGAGGAGTCGCCCCCTGGTGGTCAGTAGAGAGAATGCAGCTTTAACACATGAAGCATAGACTTCTATACAACCAGAGGAGTCGCCCCCTGGTGGTCAGTAGAGAGAATGCAGCTTTAACACATGAAGCATAGACTTCTATACAACCAGAGGAGTTGGTGCACGTATCCGCCGTCTCCTCACTTGAACCGGTGTCCCCTTTTCGTGTGTGTGTGTGTGTGTGTGTATGTGTCTGTGTGTGTGTGTGTGTCTGTGTGTGTGTGTGTGTCTGTGTGTGTGTGTGTGTGCCGTCCTCAACGCCGTCCGCGTCCCCATAATTCATTATTCTGTCGCCGGTCCACCAGGGAGCCATGAATCTGTAATTATCCTGTCATCTCGCTGCCTTTTCTCTGTATTTATTCTGTCTTCATCTGTCTGTTTCTTTGCTTTTGACTTTCATTCCTTCGGCCCGCCAGACGTCCACCTGTCACATGTCACATGTCACCTGTCACCCGTCATGATGTACGGCACACGCTGTGGCAACGTTTCCTCATTCAACGGCTCATAATGTCTTACGAAGGTCCAGCAGAACGTGTCACTTTACTTTTTTAAAATAAACTTCTGTCTTCAGAAGGGAAACATCTTAGTTTGGTTTAATACAAGATGGTGAAATTACTTTAATTATTAGTGCATTGCCACATATTTCATTAAATATTTGCTTTTTTGTTGTTTTTAAGTGTGCTTAGCGTGGTTAGCGTGGTTAGCGTGGTTAGTGTGGTTAGTGTGGTTAGCGTGGCGAGCGTGGTTAGCGTGGTTAGTGTGGTTAGCGTGGCTAGCGTGGTTAGCATGGTTAGCGTGGTTAGCGTGGCGAGCGTGGTTAGCGTGGTTAGCGTGTTTAGCGTGGTTAGTGTGGTTAGCGTGGTGAGCGTGGTTAGGGTGGCGAGCGTGGTTAGCGTGGTTAGTGTGGTTAGCGTGGTTAGCGTGGCGAGCGTGGTTAGGGTGGTTAGCGTGGCGAGCGTGGTTAGCGTGGTTAGCGTGGTTAGTGTGGTTAGCGTGGTTAACGTGGTTAACGTGGTTAGCGTGGTTAGTGTGGTGAGCGTGGTGCAGAGTTTGAGTGGATAGTGGGTAGCCCTTTAGAGCTTTAGGGTTCTTTGGCAGCAGTGGAGAACTGAAAGAGTTTGTTCCAGTCCTCTGAAACGATGGTGGGATGTCGTTGAAAGCACAGATCCGTGTGTTCTGCCAGCGGTACACCTCAAACGCCACCGCTAACATCTAGTCTGCTGTCAGGGACCTTGAAGCCAACATAAAGAGCATGGAGGAAGGCTTCCAGAGAGACCCGGATCCCGGTATGGGCCGACTGCTGAAGGACAGGAGGTTGGAGTTGAGCTCCTTCCTGCAGGAGAGGGTGAAGGGAGTCCTGGTCAGGTCTTTCTCCAGCTGAAGGACACGGATGCCCCAAGCTTATTTTTTTTTCAACCTGAAGAGATTGGCGGCGCAGAGGAAGCCGATGACCTGCCTGAAGCTCCCAGGAGGTAGGATGACCACCGACCAGAGGGAGATGAGGACCCACGCTGTGGGTTTCTACGCTGCTCTGCTTGGGGAAGAGCAGTGCTGTGAGGAGAGCCGTAAGGAGCTCCTGGAGGGTCTTCCACAGCTCAGTCCTTCAGAGAGGCCGACGCTGGACGGAGAGCTGACCCTGGAGGAGCTGAC
>NC_046984.1:17389157-17394157 GCF_009769545.1 Cyclopterus lumpus | reverse complement strand
TTTAACACATGAAGCATAGACTTCTATACAACCAGAGGAGTCGCCCCCTGGTGGTCAGTAGAGAGAATGGAGCTTTAACACATGAAGCATAGACTTCTATACAACCAGAGGAGTCGCCCCCTGGTGGTCAGGAGAGAGAATGCAGCTTTAACACATGAAGCATAGACTTCTATACAACCAGAGGAGTCGCCCCCTGGTGGTCAGGAGAGAGAATGCAGCTTTAACACATGAAGCATAGACTTCTATACAACCAGAGGAGTCGCACCCTGGTGGTCAGGAGAGAGAATGCAGCTTTAACACATGAAGCATAGACTTCTATACAACCAGAGGAGTCGCCCCCTGGTGGTCAGAGAGAGAATGCAGCTTTAACACATGAAGGATAGACTTCTATACAACCAGAGGAGTCGCCCCCTGGTGGTCAGGAGAGAGAATGCAGCTTTAACACATGAAGGATAGACTTCTATACAACCAGAGGAGTCGCCCCCTGGTGGTCAGGAGAGAGAATGCAGCTTTAACACATGAAGCATAGACTTCTATACAACCAGAGGAGTCGCCCCCTGGTGGTCAGGAGAGAGAATGCAGCTTTAACACATGAAGCATAGACTTCTATACAACCAGAGGAGTCGCCCCCTGGTGGTCAGGAGAGAGAATGCAGCTTCAACACATGAAGCATAGACTTCTACACAACCAGAAGAGTCGCCCCCTGGTGGTCAGTAGAGAGAATGCAGCTTTAACACATGAAGCATAGACTTCTATACAACCAGAGGAGTCGCCCCCTGGTGGTCAGTAGAGAGAATGCAGCTTTAACACATGAAGCATAGACTTCTATACAACCAGAGGAGTCGCACCCTGGTGGTCAGGAGAGAGAATGCAGCTTTAACACATGAAGCATAGACTTCTATACAACCAGAGGAGTCGCCCCCTGGTGGTCAGGAGAGAGAATGCAGGTTTAACACATGAAGCATAGACTTCTATACAACCAGAGGAGTCGCACCCTGGTGGTCAGGAGAGAGAATGCAGCTTTAACACATGAAGCATAGACTTCTATACAACCAGAGGAGTCGCCCCCTGGTGGTCAGGAGAGAGAATGCAGCTTTAACACATGAAGCATAGACTTCTATACAACCAGAGGAGTCGCACCCTGGTGGTCAGGAGAGAGAATGCAGCTTTAACACATGAAGCATAGACTTCTATACAACCAGAGGAGTCGCCCCCTGGTGGTCAGAGAGAGAATGCAGCTTTAACACATGAAGCATAGACTTCTATACAACCAGAGGAGTCGCCCCCTGGTGGTCAGAGAGAGAATGCAGCTTTAACATATTTAAGCATATTTTGATGATTATCAGTTTAACATCAAGTGAAATGATGAAGTGGCTCCATGTGGTGACTTTTCATTACTTCCTGCGGAGCCTCAGAGGACGTTTAGTGTTTCACAGGCTGAGCAGCGACTCGTGATTAAATTGACTTTGACGTGTAAAATTAGCGAAGTGCCTCTTAAAGTCCCACCAGAGACCTTTTACATCAGAACCTGTAGATGTTCCTCACAGAACGTTCCTCTACACGTCTAACGTGACCAATAATACTACTAATCTTATTATAGACCTTCTGTCTATATATATATTTATTTATTTAATATCACAAATACACAAAAACGTACGATGACCTGAGGGAGTACCTTTCAAAATCTATTTTCTGAAATTGATTAATATCTTTTTGCTTTGCTGCATTTTCTTCATCTAAATTCATTTTTGTTTGACAGGAAGTAAATTCTTTCCTTCTTTGTCATTTGTGAACTTCCACTGACTGAAGTTCTTCATGCATGTGCCTTAAAAACCAGCTGGTTGGTGTGTGTCATGTCCAACATAGTCCACGTCCTCATGGCTCTTATTATATATCATAACATATAATGTAATGTTGTCAATGTTATCAGTTACAACTGTGCTTCTCCTGCTCTTCAAGGTCAAAATGTCCACCGCGAGTAGAGGTTTGTTAACGGAGTTGAAGACTCTTCTCTCAGGTCAGTGGATTGGAATGAAGACTTCATTTGTTTTGTTTTGACTTCAGTACGTCTTCACATCACAGTTGTTGGTTCTCAACCAGAACCGGTTCTAAATGAGTAAAACCCAAAGTTTGGTTAAGGTCCAGAGTCATCGTTTCTGCTGTCGGTTCTGTTTTCGTCCCAGAGTGAAACGTCCTCTCAAACCACCACTCTTTGTCTCTTTGTATCTCTGCCTCGTTGTAGCTCGGTCTCTTTGCCTCTCTGTTTCTCTGCCTCTTTGTATCGCTGCATCTATGTCTTGTTGTCTATCTGTCTCTGTGTATCTCTGCATCTATGTCTCTCTGCCTATCTGTCTCTTTGTTTCTCTGCCTCTTTGTATCTCTGCATCTATGTCTTGTTGTCTATCTGTCTCTCTGTCTTTCTGCCTCTTTGTCTCTTTTTATATCTGCCTCGTTGTAGCTCGGTCTCTTTGTCTCTCTGTCTCTTTGCCTCTTTGTCTCTGTGTCTATCTGCCTCTTTCTATCTCTGCATCTATGTCTCTCTGCCTATCTGTCTCTTTGTCTCTCTGCCTCTTTGTATCTCGCAATGTCGATTATTTTCCTAATCGTCTTTTTTCTCCACAAAATAATCAAAAGGAACCGATGAGAGTATCGATCAGATATTGATCAGATCCTCACGATGCTCGTCACCCATTGTTCCAAAGAAATGTCTTTTTGTCCTAGCTTTTAATATTCCAGAGACATTTACGCCTGTCATGGGTTTTTACAATGTGTGTGTGTGTGTGTGTGTGTGTGTGTGTGTGTGTGTGTGGAGGTTGCTTCAAGGTCTTGCCGCTGCTACATCAAACATCCTGGCATTTCTAGTGCAGCGGGGAAAAATACATTTGACAACTTTTCCCTCAAAGAGCGAACGTTAGATATTCCAGATCATTTGTTGTGTCGGTGAAGTGTGTCTTCCTCTCTCAGATGAAGAATCCCTCTCGTGTGCGTGTTTGTTTTCTTGTCGTCGCATCGCGGCTTCGCCGTGTGTTTACATTCTGGATTCAAAGCCGGACGAGCGCCGGCGCCACCGGGGACGCCGAGTCTCATTCGCTCGACTCGCAGGATAGTTACGGCGTGGACGGGGGCTCCGCTTCGTAACTGGAACCGCATACAAAGTGACTCCAGACGTGACATTGAGCTGTGGATCAATAAGGAGCCATAAGCCCCGCCCCCCCGCCCCCCCCCCCCTCCTCGCTGGAACGTGTTGATGGAGGATCGTGATTTATGAGTTATTACCGGCTGGGAGCCGCGCGTCATCGCCTCCTCTTATTGGTCATCTCTCTGCCGGCTTCCTCTGGTGTGAGACCCCCCCCCCCTTTGTGTTTACTGCGTTGTGGTTACAGGTTTACCTGGGACAGGTAACTAGACTACTACACGTATTCTACATCATAGAATATTGTAGATGTAAAGGGTTGATAAATCACAATGTTGTTAAATGCATGTTAATCAAAATATGTTAAATACTTCGTAAATAATCCAAGGAATTGAACTACGTTCTAACAAAACACACTTTCAGGGTCCCCCATGTGGCTTAAAGGTGAACTGCAGATACAAATAAAGAAATGCAATGAAAGTCACTCTTGGTTGTCTCGTAATCCGGAATCAACGCTTAGAAAGAAAAGATCGTGAAATACTTAGTTAGGTTTAATAAAAGATCGTAAAATACTTAGTTAGGTTGAAGAAAAGATCGTAAAATACGTGGTTAGCTTTAATAAAAGATCGTAAAAATACTTAGTTAGCTTTAATAAAAGATCGTAAAATACTTAGTTAGCTTTAATAAAAGATTGTAAAGTACTTAGGTAGCTTTAATAAAAGATAGTAAAATACTTAGTTAGGTTGAAGAAAAGATCGTAAAATACGTGGTTAGCTTTAATAAAAGATTGTAAAAATACTTAGTTAGCTTTAATAAAAGATTGTAAAATACTTAGTTAGCTTTAATAAAAGATTGTAAAGTACTTAGGTAGGTTTAGGAAAAGATCGTAAAATACTTGGTTAGCGTTAATAAAAGATCGTAAAATACTTAGTTAGGTTGAAGAAAAGATCGTAAAATACTTGGTTAGCTTTAATAAAAGATCGTAAAAATACTTAGTTACCTTTAATAAAAGATCGTAAAATACTTAGTTAGCTTTAATAAAAGATTGTGGAATACTTAGTTAGCTTTAATAAAAGATCGTAAAGTACTTAGTTAGCTTAGGTTGAGGAAAATATCACATACGACTTTCTGAATTTTAGAGGCGCCTCGAGTGAATTAGACGTCGCACGGATCTCGCGGCACCACGCGGTTGATTCACGGGTCAACGCCGTGAATATCGGCACGCCGGCGTGAATCATCTCGTGTTTGTTTGTGAGAGGAGAAGATAAACAATCTGCAGACGGCGAGAGGAAAAAGAGATGTAATCAGCAAATTGTTTTTTTTTCTTTTTGGCTCGTACTTTTCCGTCTCTCTCTCACACACACACACACACACACACACACACACACACACACACACACACACACACACACACACACACACACACACAGCCTTGGAGAATGATTTCGTCGGGATGACAAGTGTGCCTCTCCCTCCATATTTCTGCCACTCGGCCTCCAGCCTGCAACAATATACTGCTTTTATTTTTTCTTACCTCTTCTCCAATCTCATTTTAGCTCTAAGTCACATTTTCTTCCTATCACAACACCGCTAATGCTTACTTCTCCTCCTCCTCCTTTTCCTCCTCCTCTTCCTCTTCCTCCTCTTCCTCCTCCTCTTCCTCTTCCTCCTCCTCTTCCTCCTCCTCTCCTCCCCCTCTTCCTCCTCCTTCCTCCACCTCCTCCTCTCCTCCTCCTCCTCCTCCTCTCCTCCTCCTCCTCCTCCTCCATATCTCTCCATCCACGAAGCAGAAAAAGGGTCTGGTTGCTGTCGGTTACCGGGCGATTATCTATCTTGATAATTGACTCGTGGATGTGACGCTAACACA
>NC_046984.1:17364157-17381657 GCF_009769545.1 Cyclopterus lumpus | reverse complement strand
TGCAGACAGACAGTCAGATAGACAGACAGACAGACAGACAGACAGACATACAGACAGACAGACAGACAGACAGTCAGACAGACAGACAGGCAGTCAGACATACAGACAGACAGACATGCAGACAGGCAGTCAGACATGCAGACAGGCAGACAGACAGACAGGCAGTCAGACAGGCAGACAGACATGCAGACAGACATGCAGACAGTCAGACAGACAGACAGACAGACAGACAGACAGGCAGTCAGACAGGCAGACAGACAGACAGGCAGTCAGACAGGCAGACAGACATGCAGACAGACATGCAGACAGGCAGACAGACAGACAGGCAGACAGACAGGCAGACAGACAGACATGCAGACAGACAGGCAGACAGACAGGCAGACATGGAGACAGTCAGACAGACATGCAGACAGTCAGACATACAGACAGACAGACATACAGGCAGACAGACAGACAGACATACAGGCAGTCAGACATGTAGACAGGCAGACAGACATACAGGCAGACAGACAGGCAGTCAGACATGCAGACAGGCAGACATATAGACAGACAGACAGGCCTTTGAAACCTCCTCTCAGCTGAGTGGATTTCCCTCCAGCTTCACTTCCACCCTCTCTGTTCTCTCTCCTCCTCACACTAGTTGACCTATGACCTCTGATGTAACATGAGGAGGCTAATCGTGCTAATCGTGCTAACACACCAGCTGCAGCAGAAGCAGAGTTTTAGAAAGTAAGCTGGGAAAGAACCGGTTCCAGATAACAACACCATCTGCGTTAGTAGTTAACCTTAACAGCTGCTCGACGTAGGATGAAGGAGACTAAAGTACGCATGTCTTCATCTTTTTCTAATCCAGATGGACAATTAAACAAAACAAAGACGATCACATTGGAATCAGAAATATCATCTTTTTTAAATTCCTCATAACCATTACCCACAATGCAACTCATTCATGTGTGTTACGCTAGAGACCGACACCAACACGGATGTAAACGTTAACCCTACTGGCTGAGAAGGGAGGTGGTTAAAGAGGTGGTTAAAGGTGGTAAAAGAGGTGGTTAAAGGTAGTAAAAGAGGTGGTTAAAGGTGGTAAAAGAGGTGGTTAAAGGTGGTTAAAGAGGTGGTTAAAGGTGGTTAAAGAGGTGGTTAAAGGTGGTTAAAGAGGTGGTTAAAGGTAGTAAAAGAGGTGGTTAAAGGTGGTAAAAGAGGTGGTTAAAGGTGGTTAAAGAGGTGGTTAAAGGTGGTAAAAGAGGTGGTTAAAGGTGGTTAAAGAGGTGGTTAAAGGTGGTTAAAGAGGTGGTTAAAGGTGGTTAAAGAGGTGGTTAAAGGTGGTTAAAGGTGGTTAAAGAGGTGGTTAAAGGTGGTTAAAGGTGGTAAAAGAGGTGGTTAAAGGTGGTTAAAGGTAGTAAAAGAGGTGGTTAAAGGTGGTTAAAGGTAGTAAAAGAGGTGGTTAAAGGTGGTTAAAGGTAGTAAAAGAGGTGGTTAAAGGTGGTTAAAGGTGGTTAAAGAGGTGGTTAAAGGTGGTTAAAGGTAGTAAAAGAGGTGGTTAAAGGTGGTTAAAGGTGGTTAAAGAGGTGGTTAAAGGTGGTTAAAGAGGTGGTTAAAGGTGGTTAAAGAGGTGGTTAAAGGTGGTTAAAGAGGTGGTTAAAGGTGGTTAAAGAGGTGGTTAAAGGTGGTAAAAGAGGTGGTTAAAGGTGGTAAAAGAGGTGGTTAAAGGTGGTTAAAGGTGGTAAAAGAGGTGGTTAAAGGTGGTTAAAGGTAGTAAAAGAGGTGGTTAAAGGTGGTTAAAGGTGGTTAAAGAGGTGGTTAAAGGTGGTTAAAGAGGTGGTTAAAGGTGGTTAAAGAGGTGGTTAAAGGTGGTAAAAGAGGTGGTTAAAGGTGGTTAAAGAGGTGGTTAAAGGTGGTTAAAGAGGTGGTTAAAGGTGGTAAAAGAGGTGGTTAAAGGTAGTAAAAGAGGTGGTTAAAGGTGGTTAAAGAGGTGGTTAAAGGTGGTTAAAGAGGTGGTTAAAGGTGGTAAAAGAGGTGGTTAAAGGTGGTTAAAGAGGTGGTTAAAGGTGGTTAAAGAGGTGGTTAAAGGTGGTTAAAGAGGTGGTTAAAGAGGTGGTTAAAGGTGGTTAAAGAGGTGGTTAAAGGTGGTAAAAGAGGTGGTTAAAGGTGGTTAAAGAGGTGGTTAAAGGTGGTTAAAGGTGGTTAAAGAGGTGGTTAAAGGTGGTAAAAGAGGTGGTTAAAGGTGGTTAAAGAGGTGGTTAAAGGTGGTAAAAGAGGTGGTTAAAGGTGGTTAAAGAGGTGGTTAAAGGTGGTAAAAGAGGTGGTTAAAGGTGGTTAAAGAGGTGGTTAAAGGTGGTAAAAGAGGTGGTTAAAGGTGGTTAAAGAGGTGGTTAAAGGTGGTTAAAGAGGTGGTTAAAGGTGGTAAAAGAGGTGGTTAAAGGTGGTTAAAGAGGTGGTTAAAGGTGGTAAAAGAGGTGGTTAAAGGTGGTTAAAGAGGTGGTTAAAGGTGGTTAAAGAGGTGGTTAAAGGTGGTAAAAGAGGTGGTTAAAGGTGGTTAAAGGTGGTAAAAGAGGTGGTTAAAGGTGGTAAAAGAGGTGGTTAAAGAGGTGGTAAAGGGTGGTAAAAGCTGGTAAAGGGTGGTAAGAGGTGGTAAAGGGTGGTACAGGGTTGGTAGGAGCTGGTAAAGGGTGGTACAGGGTGGTAAGAGCTGGTAAAGGGTGGTACAGGGTGGTAAAGGGTGGTAAAGGAGGTGGTAAAAGCTGGTAAAGGGTGGTACAGGGTGGTAAGAGCTGGTAAAGGGTGGTAAGGGGTGGTAAAGGAGGTGGTAAGAGCTGGTAAAGGGTGGTACAGGGTGGTAAGGGGTGGTAAAGGAGGTGGTAAAAGCTGGTAAAAGCTGGTAAAAGCTGGTAAAGGAGGTGGTAAAAGAGGTGGTAAAGGAGGTGGTTAAAGGTGGTAAAAGCTGGTAAAGGAGGTATTAAGGGAGGTAAAAGGTAGTAAAGCTCCTTTTCTTTTCATACGTATCCGACTTCACAAAGACCCCCCTGGAGACGCTTCAGGCTCAGAATACCCCCCCCCCCCCCCCCCCCCCCCCCCCACACTAGTACTCTCAACAGCTGTAAACAGACTTTCATCTGATTTCCCACAACACACCAGGAAAACACTGTGCTGACATGAAGAGGGCACCCCGTGGCTACTTTTCTACTTTGTTGCATTACAACCCTGAATTAAAGTGGACTTTTATTTGGATTGGATTTACACAAACTAGTTAAATTGATCTTGAAAAATGAAAAGAATATTTTTTAAAATGCGTGAGTGAATACTTTGAATAATCACATCAGAGCTGAGATTAGTATTGATATTTATCACTAAATCTATACAAATATTTAGAATTTCATTGTTGAAAATGGCTCAAAACGCTGTTTATTGTCAAATCCACAAAAATCTTTAATTAGGGACAAATCTGCATCAGCAAATAAATATATACCGCATATAAGACGGAGGGACAATAAACATATAAAGATTATTGTAGTGAATACACCGTAAATGATTAAAATGTAATTCTGGTCTCAGTTGTGGTCTGAACTGTAAATCCATCATCTTTAGTCTATTCTGACGTGGCTATGCTTTTATATATTTGTGTGTGTATTTAGTCTATAATGTTGCTTATAATTGTTTTTTTATCTCCGTTTGTCAAATGGTTGCAATGCTCTAACTTTACTCAAACAAACACCACTTGTAGTTCATAGTTATTTAAATTAATTTCACGCGTTTTATGAGTTCATGCACGTTCCAGATGACATTAATGAATTATTATTTTAAATCAATACATTTCCTCCTGCAGGAAAACTCTTTTTAAGTCGACGTGTCACGTCGTGTCTGGAAAGAGAGACGGAGACATATTTCCTCCTCGCCACCTAAATGTTTATTATTACTATTTCATCTCGTCTTCCTCGCGGCGGTAATTTGGCTTCCGCCGCCGCCGTTGATATTTATTCTCACCGAGAGGCTGATGTTCTGTCCCAGTATTTATTTTATAAATGAATCGTGACCGTCAGATTTCAAAGACTAGAGAGTTGCCCTAGTTGCAGCTCAAATGTTTTTGTGTTGCATATTTTAATACTCGAGAGGTTCCTTTTTTTTAAAAATTGAGATCTCCGCACAAAGAGTGACAGATCATAAAAATACCAGAAAGCATTTCTCTGCATTTTGACTGTTTGTAGTACTCAGATGTTTTACTCTGGTAGAAGTAGAAGTACCACGGTGTAGATGATGTTAAACGAGCAGCAGGCTCCTGTTCCGATCATCTGAGCCTCAACCCTCTCCCACCTCGCCCTCCACTCTGAACCCCATGGCCCCTAAATCATCCTTCTCTTTGAAGACGGATCTCCAAGTTACACTAAATCTGCCGCGTGGTTCGTCCTCGGTGTGTCGAGCGAGAGACGACGCCCACAAAAAGAAAGGGTCTCCGTGGAGACGCTCGGGCCGACGTCGATCCAGTGATGAATGTCGTGGGATTATTCGTGCTAAATATGTACCTGTCTTCATTAAAGCCCTCCATCCAACGGCGTCAGCACTTAACGAATAGCTCTCTATTTCAGGACTCCGACAGAGTCTGACAGCTGAGTAAATAATATTATTTATATGAAGTAATATGTTATTCAAGAGGAGTGTGTTGTGACGTTGTCTCTCAGCTCCCAGACTCAATTAGCTCGATACCAAATAAGTTGTGATAAGGCGTTAAAGCCAGTAAAAATAGAAAGTGGCACCGATCACTTAAACTCTAGGTTTATTACGAACAGCCGGCTAACTGAGCCAGATATGTGCTCGGCTGTATTATTATTATTGTATGAGTCAATCTGTGACGAGAGATGATTTGAAGCTTAGGGATGATGGGTTCATATCGGTTTGTTTACCAGACTAGAGGTGTCAGTTTGGGTTAATATCGCTGAGAAGAAAACCGTTAGCTCACCGCTTCATTTATTACCAAATGCAGAATGACGGGAGCTACAAGAGGCGCTTTGTGATTGTATACGCGCCTTTATTTCATTTTCTGGGACGGTTTTTACGATCTTTTCATAAACCTAACTATTTTACGATCTTTTCCAAAACCTAACTATGTTTTACGATCTTTTCCAAGACCTCACTATTTACTATGTTTTCCCAAACCTATTTAAGTATTCTATGATCTTTTCCCAAACCCAACTGTTTTACCATTATCACATTATAATACATTACATTACATTACATTACATTACATTACATGTCATTTAGCTGACGCTTTTATCCAAAGCGACTTACAATAAATACATTAAACCATGAATCCAAACTTAGAACAACAAGAATCAAGCAAGTACAATTTCTTCAATAACGTTAAACTACAAAGTGCTATCGGTAAGAGACATTTAAGTGCTACTAAAGTGTTAAACTACAAAGTGCTATCGGTAAGAGACATTTAAGTGCTGCTAAAGTGTTAAACTACAAAGTGCTATCAGTAAGAGACATTTAAGTGCTGCTAAAGTGTTAAACTACAAAGTGCTATCAGTAAGGGACATTTAAGTGCTGCTAAAGTGTTAAACTACAGAGTGCTATCGGTAAGGGACATTTAAGTGCTACTAAAGTGTTAAACTACAAAGTGCTATCGGTAAGGGACATTTAAGTGCTACTAAAGTGCTACTACGACGCTACCTTCCCTATTCAAGGTGTAGTCACTAAGATGTGTTTTTAGTCTGTAGAGACTTCCTGTCCTGATGTCAATGGGGAGCTCGTTCCACCAATGAGGAGCCAGCACAGCAAACAGTCGTGACTTCGTAGAGTGTTTAGCATCTTTTCCTAAACCTATTTAAGTATTTGACCATCTTTTCCTAAACTTAACTCTCCCTGTAGAAAACGCCTCTGTGTGTTACCCGTATAGCTTGATTTGAGTTCAGTTTGTTGATACTAAACTTGAGACTGATGGCTGCTGAGACACAACAAATACAAGATAAACCTCACAATAAATGGCCTCCATCGCTCCTTCGTGATTCCGGCTAACGCTGCCTGCATGTCGGCTCTTTAACCGCCAGCAAGAGGAATGTTTTGGGTCATAATTGGCCCTCGATTGAAATTCATATGATGCGACATGGTAAGAGCTGTGGATGTTAAACGCATTATGCTTTGTGAGTAGAAAAAAAAGGGGGAGGGGGAGGGGATGGAGGCGTGGGAGGAGAGGGAGGAAGAAGAGGGGCAGAGGGAGGAAGTGGGAGGAAGAAGAGGGGGAGAGGGAGGAAGGAGAGGGAGGAAGAAGAGGGGGAGAGGGAGGAAGTGAGAGGAAGAAGAAGGGCAGAGGGAGGAAGTGGAAGGAAGATGAGGGATGAAGTGGGAGGAAGAAGAGGGGCAGAGGGAGGAAGAAGAGGGGGAGAGGGAGTAAGAAGAGGAGGAGAAGGAGGAAGAAGAGGGACAGAGGGAGGAAGAAGAGGGTGAGAGGGAGGAAGAAGAGGAGGAGAAGGAGGAAGAAGAGGGACAGAGGGAGGAAGAAGAGGGGGAGAGGGAGTAAGAAGAGGAGGAGAAGGAGGAAGAAGAGGGACAGAGGGAGGAAGAAGAGGGTGAGAGGGAGGAAGAAGAGGGGCAGAGGGAGGAAGAAGAGGGGCAGAGAGATGAAGAAGAGGGGGAGAGGGAGGAAGTGGGAGGAAGAAGAGGGGCAGAGGGATGAAGAAGAGGGGGAGAGGGAGGAAGTGGGAGGAAGAAGAGGGGCAGAGGGATGAAGAAGAGGGGGAGAGGGAGGAAGTGGGAGGAAGAAGAGGGGCAGAGGGAGGAAGAAGGGGTGCAGAGAGAGGAAGAAGAGGGGCAGAGGGATGAAGAAGAGGGGGAGAGGGAGGAAGTGGGAGGAAGAAGAGGGCAGAGGGAGGAAGAAGAGGGGCAGAGGGATGAAGAAGAGGGGCAGAGGGAGGAAGTGGGAGGAAGAAGAGGGGCAGAGGGAGGAAGTGGGAGGAAGAAGAGGGGCAGAGGGAGGAAGTGGGCAGGCTGTTCCCAGCAGAGCAGAACATCTTGAATCAGATCCAAAATCAATGAGGGCAGAACAATGGAATCCTCTGATCATTGTATGTTAAAGTGTGATATTTGATATCTAATTGTGGAACATTAACATAACCAGGTGTCAGTTTTGTCTCTAGAGAATATACAACGAAAATAATAGATTGCCCAATAGGGCACATTTAATCAGCTGAACTGCATCAATTCTATATATATATATATATATATATATATATATATATATATATATATATATATATATATATAAAATGTGTTTTACAATGTTTAAATCAAGTCTGATGTCATCTTAAACATGAAAGAATGATACTCTTCCACACAGCTTATTGATTATACGCTGGCATCGCTGCAGTACTCAATATTGGCCCGGATGTCGGTATCGGGCCTGAAAAGTCGTACGTATCACGTCGTACGGCGCACAATAATTAAATAATAGCTACCGTAGTTTACATATTCGAGCCAAAACTGTTTCTCGATTAATCGATCAGTCAGAAAACGAATATCTATGTTGATAAAAAGTCTTTTTTTCATTTATAAATACGTGATGGTAAACTGATTGTTTTGGGGTTTTGTTGAGAGGGACGACTGGCGTCAATCTGTCAATCAGAAGACCGGCGGTTCGATCCCCGGCTCAGACTCCCACTCATGTGGTCCTGATGGTGCCTCGCCTGGCATCCGGCCACCAAGGTGTTAAAAGCACTCTGATTGGTCGAAAAACTAGAAAGGGGCCGGACTAAGTCCAAAGTTTTCAAGTTGGTAAACCAGCTCTCAAGTCTCTTCCAATGGACGGAATAATCCGCAGGTGACGCCCGTGGAGGCGGAGCCTGTTGTGCACCGTCTGCTCGGCGGGACTCTCACGTGGTGGCTCTTGCATTGGGGGATATTTTTTAAAAAGTCACTCTGGTATTTTGAGACTCGCCATGACTTTTTTATCAATCTTCCGGGCCGTAAATGAATTATGAAGCACTATATGGGAAAAAATAAAATGTAAAACCGGCTCAGTGTGCTAAATCGGTAGCGCGGTGCACGTCTACGGTTCTCCCACAGCAGGAGAACCACAGCTTCGACTGATAATTACTGTGATTAAGAGGCGTGAGAATAGCACCGCTGTTGACTGCACACCGGGGCCCTGAAGGTTCTTAATTCGGGGGGTCGCAGGTTCATCGCCGCCCTCTTTTGGAGCCTAACAGCTGGTTCTCTGTGATCCTGGATCCAGAGCCTTTCTTCTGGAGACTTTTTTTATATTCAGGCAGACCTCGTTCCAAATATAGCCCCGCTCTGCGTTCAGACTCCAAGATCTTGTTTGGGTTTTATTTTAATTTTCCGAGTGCCCCGGAGAGCTGGATATTCTAATTTGTGGATGGAGGAGCGCCGCTTCTTTATTTCTTTAATTCCTGCCACACTGCCTCGCTTTGTAATTAAGGCTGAAAAGAGGACGTCTGACGAAGGGGAAGACGGAGCTGCAGCCGGTGGCTGGAGCTCTGAATATGATTTGAGAATATGGAGAGGAAATGAATACATGAATACATCAATGAGTCGATGGGAGGGAACGAGGGCAAACGAAGGACTGAAGGCTGTGACGAACGGGAAGTCTCAAGAGGTCTAACGTTTAGATTCTGACTTGAATGCAACTTTTTGTTTTTCATTATTCGTTCGTAACGTCGAATTTGTCCGCACATTTGCAGACGACACCACGCTGTTATCGTGTTAATATTCTATTTGGAGAGTTAGATTCCCGCGATGGCTGAGAAGGATTGTCTAAAAAAAGATAGATGGCATTATTTATTACGTGTATTTATGGAGCAAAATATCCATATTTGTTGGCGTTTAGCCTTTCAAAAAAACATTTACACTGCATTCAAAGAACAGTTTGAGAGCGAAAGTTGATTCAACAAATACAAAAAAAAACAGAATACAAATGAATCATTTTATTCAAATTGAGGATTTTTTTATTTTGGGGGATGATTTTAGGGTGATGATGTCATTAAATATGACATTCGCCACCTAGCTGGATGCTAACGATAGCACGAGCATTAGCTCTTTTTTTCCACTGCATTGTGCTGTTTTTATTTAGTTTAAAGTTTAATACTCAGAGTTAACAAACATCAACAAGTTCACGAGATTATTCAAAAGCCATATGTGTAGCGTAACAGCAAGTTTATGAGAATATTTGTAATCAATTGGAAATAATTTGGTCCATAAAATGTCAGAAAGCACTGATATGCTTCAGCCAACGGTCCAAAGATATTCAGGATTTACTAAATGATATTAAACACACTCTCACCTCATAGAAGTGGCTTCATACGCACCTGAAAGGATTCATTACCTCATGATGTGGATTTATCGCTCCGTTAATCAACCAATCGTTTGAGCTCTGAATTCACAGGAATGTCTCTGAGCAGCAGATGTTGTGTGTGTGTCTGTATAGTACACAGGTGTGTGTGTGTCTGTATTGTACACAGGTGTGTGTGTGTGTCTGTATAGTACACAGGTGTGTGTGTGTCTGTATTGTACACAGGTGTGTGTGTGTGTCTGTATTGTACATAGGTGTGTGTGTCTGTATTGTACCCAGGTGTGTGTGTGTGTGTCTGTATTGTACCCAGGTGTGTGTGTGTGTGTCTGTATTGTACACAGGTGTGTGTGTGTGTCTGTATAGTACATAGGTGTGTGTGTCTGTATTGTACCCAGGTGTGTGTGTGTGTGTCTGTATTGTACACAGGTGTGTGTGTGTGTGTCTGTATAGTACATAGGTGTGTGTGTCTGTATTGTACCCAGGTGTGTGTGTGGGTGTCTGTATAGTACACAAGTGTGTGTGTGTGTCTGTACAGTACACAGGTGTGTGTGTGTGGTACACGCGGTGCAGTAGTACACGTGTACTGTGTGTCATCCACACGCCCACAAACCACAGACCGGTACAAATTATTAGACCTCCGCCCGATGGAACCATAAAACTAACAAATGGCCTTCAGACCTCGACCAACAGCGGCCAAGGTTGTACTAACACACACACGCATACACACACATACACACACATACACACACACACACACACACACACACACACACACACACACACACACACACACTGTAATGAGGAATGTTTGGACGTGGCCTTGGAATTCATCCCAGACGGCTGAAATATGGTTTCACTCGCCAGTCTGTGCTTTGGCACTTCCTGTTTCCTCTTTCTGTGCTTTGGCACTTCCTGTTTCCTCTTTCTGTGCTTTGGCACTTCCTGTTTCCTCTTTCTGTGCTTTAGCACTTTCTGTTTCCTCTTTCTGTGCTCTGGCACTTCCTGTTTCCTCTTTCTGTGCTCTGGCACTTTCTGTTTCCTCTTTCTGTGCTCTGGCACTTCCTGTTTCCTCTTTCTGTGCTTTGGCACTTCCTGTTTCCTCTTTCTGTGCTTTGGCACTTCCTGTTTCCTCTTTCTGTGCTTTGGCACTTCCTGTTTCCTCTTTCTGTGCTTTAGCACTTCCTGTTTCCTCTTTCTGTGCTCTGGCACTTCCTGTTTCCTCTTTCTGTGCTCTGGCACTTCCTGTTTCCTCTTTCTGTGCTCTGGCACTTTCTGTTTCCTCTTTCTGTGCTCTGGCACTTCCTGTTTCCTCTTTCTGTGCTCTGGCACTTCCTGTTTCCTCTTTCTGTGCTTTGGCACTTCCTGTTTCCTCTTTCTGTGCTTTGGCACTTCCTGTTTCCTCTTTCTGTGCTTTAGCACTTCCTGTTTCCTCTTTCTGTGCTCTGGCACTTCCTGTTTCCTCTTTCTGTGCTCTGGCACTTCCTGTTTCCTCTTTCTGTGCTCTGGCACTTTCTGTTTCCTCTTTCTGTGCTCTGGCACTTCCTGTTTCCTCTTCCTGTGTTTGTGGTTAAATGTCTGAAACAGGTCAGTGAACTCTGGTGAATCTGAGAGAGTCTAAAGGAGACGACTAAGCGTCCTCACTAGGACTCTAGTCCTTAGTGGAGGAGACGTGAAGTCATGTGACCGCGGTGGAGTTCCTTTATATAAAACATACTAATGGGTATCTTAACAAATAGAATTAATTTTTTGTTATTAATTATTCAAAGTAGGAAGGAGCCTCTTCCTGCTTTGTTGTTCTTTCTACGACTTCATTTTAACACAAAGATACTCTGTAACAATATTAGACCTATATTATATTATATTTATATATATATAAATACGTATATACATAATATGGATATTTATATACATAGGTGTATGTATATATAAATGTGTTTATATATATATATATATAATATATATATATAAATATATATTAATTAATATTCTCTCCTGATCACATTCACCAAGTCCTCAGTGCTTTGTGTGTCAGCGGCCACAAGAGGGCCCCCCCCCCCCCCCCCCCCCCCCCTACAGCCCCTCCCCCTTCATCTCACTTCTTCTTCAGTGGTTCTGTATCATCGCAGTAACACTTTGGCCCTCTTGCCTCTGGGATTGTGGGGACAGTGGTTGGAGCAGACCAGTGTTGCAGCTGTTTGTTGTTGTTGTTGTTGTTGTTGTTGTTGTTGTTTCCACAAGGGCCTGTTTAGCTGGAGGTGTGTTTGTGTTGTGTGTTTTCCCCTGGACACAAAAACACACAAAACGGTCATCGCTCAAACATTTAGAGAATTTACACCTTTAACCTTTTTATATTAATAAGAAATGAAGCTCTAAATGAGAATTATTATTATTATTATGTTTTATATTAATAACACAGCATTCAGAGACTCATTTATACACATTTATTAATATAAACTGTATATTATGAAGCTTTATGCAGAGGGGTTAGTTCACACAGCATTCAGAGACTCATTTATACACATTTATTAATAAAACTATATATTATGAAGCTTTATGCAGAGAGGTTAGTTCACACAGCATTCAGAGACTCATTTATACACATTTATTAATAAAACTATATATTATGAAGCTTTATGCAGAGGGGTTTGTTCACACAGCATCCAGAGACTCATTTATACACATTTATTAATAAAACTATATATTATGAAGCTTTATGCAGAGGGGTTAGTTCACACAGCATTCAGAGACTCATTTATACACATTTATTAATAAAAACTATATATTATGAAGCTTTATGCAGAGGGGTTAGTTCATACAGCATTCGGAGACTCATTTATACACATTTATTAATATAAACTATATATTATGAAGCTTTATGCAGAGGGGTTAGTTCACACAGCATTCAGAGACTCATTTATACACATTTATTAATAAAAACTATATATTATGAAGCTTTATGCAGAGGGGTTAGTTCATACAGCATTCAGAGACTCATGTATACATGTATTAATAAAAACATGAAGAGTATTGTTTTTTATGGCTGTTGACAGTATT
Organism: Cyclopterus lumpus; assembly: GCF_009769545.1. Taxonomy (NCBI): domain Eukaryota; kingdom Metazoa; phylum Chordata; class Actinopteri; order Perciformes; family Cyclopteridae; genus Cyclopterus; species Cyclopterus lumpus. The sequence continues at coordinate 17,369,299 of NC_046984.1, read as the reverse complement.
TTCATTAATATTTAAATTATTTAATTTAAAATACCTTTTACTTTAATATGAAACTAAATTAAACAAGAATATTGAACCTGGATCAAACCAATGTTCACATTAACTCGATAAAATATATAAAAGATAATTAACTGGGGAAGTTTCATGATTACATTTCAGTTATTCCTTGAATGGAGTAATCTGACTTCATGTCTCTGCACATTAATTTTAATCCCTGGAAAGTAAGAAATGAGTCTTAAAGTAAGAACACCAATATTTAATATTTTCATCATATTCCTGCAGGTCGAGAGAAGAGGAAAGGTCCCATGATCTCTGCCGGCGATGCCGAGTTCCCGCGGGATTACCACACGCTGGCGGCCCGGCGGTTCCCCGACAACGCCAACGGGGGGTTCACGTCGTCCTCGCTGGACCGCCGGCACAACTCGGTGGCCGCCAAGAGCCTGGAGGCCCTGAACAGCATCCACAAGGCGGACATCGAGCGGCAGAGAGACGCCCTGATGGACCTCCAGAAGACCAAGTTCTCCAGCAGCACGGGGGGCCTGTCGCAGGGCGCCAACAACGCCGCCGCCGCCGGACGGCAGGTAAACACACCTGATGAAACGGACATAAAGGTTTTATTAGAGCTCTGGTCCTGTTTCTGATTTATTACTTTAAGTCTTCTTCATTTGACCTTTTATTTAACCAGAGAAGCTTCATGATAATGACAATTATTCTGCTTTTTCACGTCCAACAGTGTTCTTTATCTTTATCATTCAGGAGGCCCAGTACACACAGTACACACAGTACACACTGTACACACTGTACACACTGTACACACAGTACACACAGTACACACTGTACACACTGTACACACTGTACACACAGTACACATAGTACACACAGTACTCACAGTACACACAGTACACACAGTACACACTCTACACACAGTACACACAGTACACACTGTACACACAGTACACACAGTACACATAGTACACACAGTACTCACAGTACACACAGTACTCACTGTACACACAGTACACACAGTACACACTGTACACACAGTACACACAGTACACACAGTACACACAGTAGACACTGTACACACAGTACACACAGTACTCACTGTACACACAGTACACACTCTACACACAGTACACACAGTACACACAGTACACACAGTACACACTCTACACACAGTACACACAGTACACGCAGTACACACTGTACACACAGTACACACAGTACACACAGTACACACAGTACTCACTGTACACACAGTACACACTGTACTCACAGTACACACAGTACACACAGTACACACTGTACACACAGTACACACAGTACACACTGTACACACAGTACACACAGTACTCACTGTACACACAGTACACACAGTACACACAGTACACACTGTACTCACAGTACACACAGTACACACAGTACACACTGTACACACAGTACACACAGTACACACAGTACACATAGTACACACAGTACACACTGTACTCACAGTACACACAGTACACATAGTACACACTGTACACACTGTACACACTGTACACACTGTACACACAGTACACGCTGTACACACTGTACACACAGTACACACTGTACACACAGTACACACAGTACACACAGTACTCACTGTACACACTGTACACACAGTACACACAGTACACACAGTACTCACTGTACACACTGTACACACAGTACACATAGTACACACTGTACACACTGTACACACAGTACACGCTGTACACACTGTACACACAGTACACGCTGTACACACTGTACACACAGTACACACTGTACACACTGTACACACTGTACACACAGTACACGCTGTACACACTGTACACACAGTACACACAGTACACACTGTACACACTGTACACACAGTACACACTGTAGACACTGTAGACACAGTACACACAGTACACACTGTACACACAGTACACACTGTAGACACTGTACACACAGTACACACTGTACACACTGTACACACTGTACACACTGTACACACAGTACTCACTGTACACACTGTACACACTGTACACACAGTACACACTGTACACACAGTACACACAGTACACGCAGTACACACAGTACACACATTACACACTGTACACACAGTACACACAGTACACACAGTACACACAGTACACACTGTACACACTGTACACGCAGTACACACAGTACACACATTACACACTGTACACACAGTACTCACAGTACACATAGTACACACTGTACACACAGTACACACAGTACACACTGTACACACTGTACACACAGTACACACTGTACACACTGTACACACAGTACACACTGTACACACTGTAGACACTGTACACACAGTACACACAGTACACACAGTACACACTGTAGACACTGTACACACAGTACACACAGTACACACTGTACACACAGTACACACTGTACACAATCTACACACTGTACACACAGTACACACAGTACACACAGTACTCACAGTACACACAGTACACACAGTACACACTGTACACACAGTACTCACAGTACACACAGTACACACTGTACACAATCTACACACTGTACACACAGTACTCACAGTACACACTGTACACAATCTACACACTGTACTCACTGTACACACAGTACACACAGTACACACTGTACACAATCTACACACTGTACACAATCTACACACTGTACACACAGTACTCACAGTACACACAGTACACACTGTACACACAGTACACACTGTACACAATCTACACACTGTACACACAGTACTCACAGTACACACTGTACACAATCTACACACTGTACACACTGTACACACAGTACACACTGTACACAATCTACACACTGTACACACAGTACTCACAGTAGACACTGTACTCACTGTACACACAGTACACACAGTACACACTGTACACAATCTACACACTGTACACACAGTACTCACAGTAGACACTGTACTCACTGTACACACTGTACACACAGTACACACTGTACACAATCTACACACTGTACACACAGTACTCACAGTAGACACTGTACTCACTGTACACACAGTACACACAGTACACACTGTACACAATCTACACACTGTACACACAGTACTCACAGTACACACAGTACACACAGTACTCACAGTACACACAGTACACACAGTACACACTGTACACACAGTACTCACAGTACACACAGTACACACTGTACACACAGTACACACTGTACACAATCTACACACTGTACACACTGTAGACACTGTACACACAGTACACACAGTACACACAGTACACACAGTACACAATCTACACACTGTACACACAGTACTCACAGTACACACAGTACACACAGTACTCACAGTACACACAGTACACACAGTACACACTGTACACACTGTACACACAGTACACACTGTACACACTGTACACAATCTACACACTGTACTCACTGTACACACTGTACTCACTGTACACACAGTACACACTGTACACACAGTACACACAGTACACAATCTACACACTGTACTCACTGTACACAATCTACACACTGTACTCACTGTACACAATCTACACACTGTACACACAGTACTCACAGTAGACACAGTACACACTGTACACACAGTACACACTGTACACAATCTACACACTGTACTCACTGTACACACAGTACACACAGTACACACAGTACACACTGTACACACTGTACACACAGTACACACAGTACTCACAGTACACACAGTACACACAGTACACACTGTACACACAGTACACACAGTACTCACTGTACACACTGTACACACAGTACACACAGTACTCATTGTACACACTGTACACACAGTACACATAGTACACACAGTACTCACTGTACACACTGTACACACAGTACACACAGTACACACAGTACTCACTGTACACACTGTACACACAGTACACATAGTACACACTGTACACACTGTTCACACAGTACACACAGTACACACTGTACACACTGTACACACTGTACACACTGTAGACACTGTAGACACAGTACACACAGTACACACTGTACACACAGTACACACTGTAGACACTGTACACACAGTACACACAGTACACACTGTACACACTGTACACACAGTACACACTGTACACACTGTACACACTGTACACACAGTACACACAGTACACGCAGTACACACAGTACACACATTACACACTGTACACACAGTACACACAGTACACACTGTACACACAGTACACACTGTAGACACTGTACACACTGTACACACAGTACACACTGTACACACTGTACACACTGTACACACAGTACACACAGTACACGCAGTACACACAGTACACACATTACACACTGTACACACAGTACACACTGTACACACTGTACACACAGTACACACAGTACACACTGTACACACTGTACACACTGTACACACAGTACACACAGTACACACAGTACACACTGTACACACTGTACACACAGTACACGCAGTACACACAGTACACACTGTACACACAGTACACACTGTACACAATCTACACACTGTACACACAGTACACACTGTACACACAGTACTCACAGTACACACAGTACACACAGTACACACTGTACACACAGTACTCACAGTACACACAGTACACACTGTACACACAGTACACACTGTACACAATCTACACACTGTACACACAGTACTCACAGTACACACTGTACACAATCTACACACTGTACTCACTGTACACACAGTACACACAGTACACACAGTACACACTGTACACAATCTACACACTGTACACACAGTACTCACAGTACACACTGTACACAATCTACACACTGTACACACTGTACACACTGTACACACAGTACACACAGTACACACTGTACACAATCTACACACTGTACACACAGTACTCACAGTACACACAGTACACACAGTACTCACAGTACACACAGTACACACAGTACACACTGTACACACAGTACTCACAGTACACACAGTACACACTGTACACACAGTACTCACTGTACACACTGTACTCACTGTACACACAGTACACACTGTACACAATCTACACACTGTACACACAGTACTCACAGTAGACACTGTACTCACTGTACACACAGTACTCACTGTACACACAGTACACACTGTACACAATCTACACACTGTAC
>NC_046984.1:17334157-17359157 GCF_009769545.1 Cyclopterus lumpus | reverse complement strand
CTCATCCCTCTCTTCCTCATCGCTCTCTTCCTCATCCCTCTCTTCCTCATCGCTCTCTTCCTCATCCCTCTCGTCCTCATCCCTCTCTTCCTCATCGCTCTCTTCCTCATCCCTCTCGTCCTCATCCCTCTCTTCCTCATCCCTCTCGTCCTCATCCCTCTCGTCCTTATCCCTCTCGTCCTCATCCCTCTCATCCCTCTCATCCTCATCACTCTCTTCCTCATCCCTCTCTTCCTCATCCCTCTCGTCCTCATCCCTCTCGTCCTCATCCCTCTCGTCCTCATCCCTCTCTCGTCCTTATCCCTCTCGTCCTCATCCCTCTCGTCCTCATCCCTCTCATCCTCATCACTCTCTTCCTCATCACTCTCTTCCTCATCCCTCTCGTCCTCATCCCTCTCTTCCTCATCACTCTCTTCCTCATCCCTCTCTCGTCCTCATCCCTCTCATCCTCATCACTCTCTTCCTCATCCCTCTCGTCCTCATCCCTCTCGTCCTCATCCCTCTCTCGTCCTCATCCCTCTCTTCCTCATCCCTCTCTCATCCTCATCCCTCTCTTCCTCATCCCTCTCTCGTCCTCATCCCTCTCTTCCTCATCCCTCTCTTCCTCATCCCTCTCTTCCTCATCCCTCTCGTCCTCATCCCTCTCGTCCTCATCCCTCTCTCGTCCTTATCCCTCTCGTCCTCATCCCTCTCTTCCTCATCCCTCTCTTCCTCATCCCTCTCTCGTCCTCATCCCTCTCATCCTCATCACTCTCTTCCTCATCCCTCTCGTCCTCATCCCTCTCGTCCTCATCCCTCTCTCGTCCTCATCCCTCTCTTCCTCATCCCTCTCTCGTCCTCATCCCTCTCTTCCTCATCCCTCTCTCGTCCTCATCCCTCTCTTCCTCATCCCTCTCTTCCTCATCCCTCTCGTCCTCATCCCTCTCGTCCTCATCCCTCTCTCGTCCTTATCCCTCTCGTCCTCATCCCTCTCGTCCTCATCCCTCTCATCCTCATCACTCTCTTCCTCATCCCTCTCGTCCTCATCCCTCTCTTCCTCATCCCTCTCTTCCTCATCCCTCTCTCGTCCTCATCCCTCTCGTCCTCATCCCTCTCTCGTCCTCATCCCTCTCTTCCTCATCCCTCTCTCGTCCTCATCCCTCTCTTCCTCATCCCTCTCTCGTCCTCATCCCTCTCTTCCTCATCCCTCTCTCGTCCTCATCCCTCTCATCCTCATCACTCTCTTCCTCATCCCTCTCGTCCTCATCCCTCTCTCGTCCTCATCCCTCTCTTCCTCATCCCTCTCTCATCCTCATCCCTCTCTTCCTCATCCCTCTCTCGTCCTCATCCCTCTCGTCCTCATCCCTCTCTTCCTCATCCCTCTCTTCCTCATCCCTCTCGTCCTCATCCCTCTCGTCCTCATCCCTCTCTCGTCCTTATCCCTCTCGTCCTCATCCCTCTCGTCCTCATCCCTCTCATCCTCATCACTCTCTTCCTCATCCCTCTCGTCCTCATCCCTCTCTTCCTCATCCCTCTCTTCCTCATCCCTCTCTTCCTCATCCCTCTCTCGTCCTCATCCCTCTCGTCCTCATCCCTCTCTCGTCCTCATCCCTCTCTTCCTCATCCCTCTCTCGTCCTCATCCCTCTCTTCATCATCCCTCTCTCGTCCTCATCCCTCTCTTCCTCATCCCTCTCTCGTGCGCTTTGGGATTCAAGTGATTGAGGTGGTAATCACCGAGTCACGGTCCTGGGGGAGGTTGTGTGTGAGACGGTTTTATGGGAAAAAAGAAGAAAAAAAAGAAAATGGTGCATTAAATTATTCGTGTGGCGGATTTCGCTGTTTTCCAATTTAAAGGTGAATAAATCCATCCGGCTGTCGGACGCCCGGGGATCTGACCGGGAGGCCGAGATGATTATTTTATAGATTACGTTAACTCCTCAGTTCAAAGCTACAGACAGGAAGTCAGTTCAAAGCTACAGACAGGAAGTCAGTTCAAAGACAGGAAGTCAGTTCAAAGCTGCAGACAGGAAGTCAGTTCAAAGCTGCAGACAGGAAGTCAGTTCAAAGACAGGAAGTCAGTTCAAAGCTACAGACAGGAAGTCAGTTCAAAGACAGGAAGTCAGTTCAAAGCTGCAGACAGGAAGTCAGTTCAAAGCTACAGACAGGAAGTCAGTTCAAAGCTACAGACAGGAAGTCAGTTCAAAGACAGGAAGTCAGTTCAAAGCTGCAGACAGGAAGTCAGTTCAAAGACAGGAAGTCAGTTCAAAGCTGCAGACAGGAAGTCAGTTCAAAGTTACAGACAGGAAGTCAGTTCAAAGTTACAGACAGGAAGTCAGTTCAAAGCTGCAGACAGGAAGTCAGTTCAAAGACAGGAAGTCAGTTCAAAGCTGCAGACAGGAAGTCAGTTCAAAGTTACAGACAGGAAGTCAGTTCAAAGCTGCAGACAGGAAGTCAGTTCAAAGTTACAGACAGGAAGTCAGTTCAAAGCTACAGACAGGAAGTCAGTTCAAAGCTACAGACAGGAAGTCAGCTGCAGATGCTTGAGGACGAGTTGGTTTGTACTGTGTGTACTGTGTGTACTGTGTGTACTGTGTGTACTGTGTGTAGATTGTGTACTGTGTGTACTGTGTGTACTGGGTGTACTGGGTGTACTGTGTGTACTGGGTGTACTGTGTGTAGATTGTGTACTGTGTGTACTGTGTGTACTGTGTGTACTGTGTGTAGATTGTGTACTGTGTGTACTGTGTGTACTCAACGGTCTGATTAATAGATTAAAACTGTAAAAAACGTTTTTTAATACATTTTGTCCAGTTGGGGTCATAAAGGTTAATTTTGTTTTTTACAACTCTTTTGGAGGCTGAATGCTTACTCGGCATTTTTTTAATAAGATATTTACATTTTGATTCTTATTTCACGTGGACAGGTGTTAGGTTGAAGACACACACACTAGACCGTTGGCCTTTGACCTTTTGACTTCGGGCAGACGGATATTTTATTCGTATGTCAATATATATATTTATATTTCTTTTAACTGACGTTTTGTCGAGTGAAAAACAGCAAAAAGTGACGTACTATTCACAACAAGGTTGATTTAAAAGTTCAGAACGGGTTGAGTTGAGCCTCTATTTATGAAGGCAAACTGTACTCCTTTCACAATAAAAGCCCTGGAAATATATTTGTAAAAAAGCATTTCCGTTTATTTTGCTGATCTACTGCATTTAATACATTTAGTCAAACAGATTCTCTGAATGGAAGTTAGACACTTAATGAAATGATGTAGTTTAAAGTCTTAAAAACAACTATTTAAAGACAGAAAGGCTAAAACAAATGAAAGTAGGATCCGACTGTGTAGACTTAAAATATTTGGTTAAATAAGCTCAGTGGCATCCGATCAGGTATGATTTGTCTGTTTTGGTCAGCGGACTTGGACTGAAGCCCACAAACCACACGGAGCTCTGAAATCTGGGTCACAGCAGCCCACGGGCCTGTCGCTCGCTCCTTCTTTCACAAACACTCTTTTAAAAATATCCTTCAACTCCATTTTTTCAAATAAAATGAGATGGATTAAAAAAAGTTGCAGCTCAGAGACAATATTTGGGGATCCAGGCAGCTCCCGGAACAGCTGCTCAAACAGGAATTAAGTTCCACCGACGCAGGAGAATAATTACTCAGGGAATTCCTTGTTTTTCACAGCATATGTGATGAAATTTAGACTCTCAGACAACAAAATCACTCATCTGTGCTTTTAATTTGAAGACACATTGAAGTCGCTTGTGTTTGAATGAATGCAGTGAAATGTTTGCAAATCGTTTGTTGTGGCGGTTATTTGTTGACTTCTGTGTTTTCTCAAGGAACAATGTGTATTTAAACTATAAAGATGTATAATTTACAGGGATGTCGCTCAGGGGTTGTTCCTGACACTATTATTTATTAAATATTTAACACAATGCACAGTGAGTAGAGTTGGAAAGGTGGTTAAACTCGAGGAAACAACGAGAGATTCGTCATACGAACGTGTTAAAGAACTGAGACGTTGAATTATTCCGTGTTCATGTGATGAGTCTTCTTTGAAAAACACGAAGATGCTTCTATTTCCTCCACTGCAACATTTTGCTGCTTCATTGTGTCTTTTTGACCTTTAAATGTTGCTAACAGGCTAACATATTATATAGATAAAGATACGTGTTGCTAACAGGCTAACTTATTAGAGAGATGAAGAGATGGACAGCTGTTGAGCTTACGTTCACTAACCAGTGTAGCATGAAAGCATGGTGGAATTAGCAAGACAACTAGCGGACGGCTGGCTACTTAGCTATCTTACGAAAGTCTGCCATGCTTTCATGCAACACATGGTTCCAGAAAATGATCCGAACAAAGTTGTCACTTGTTTGCTGTTAGCAATGTGCTTTGGATGACGCATGAAGTGGTTACATGTTACTTATTTGGTGGCTGGCTAGTTGGCTAGCCACCCTGCTAATGTTTTAATGCTACGCTGGCGACAGAAAATGAGCCCAACAATAACTAACTTGATGCAATATAAAGCAGGTCGGAGACTAGCGAGCTCTGAAGATGGACAAGCTAGCAAGCTAACACATTAGCCACCCCCCCCACCCTGGTGAAGCCGCCTGCCAGCGGTGCCGGGGTCGGCTAATAGAGTCCTGGTGGCTTTCTTAAGTCACACTAGCGGTGAGTCATTGTACATATTGACAGAAACTCATATTTTCTTCAGCCATTACACAAATAGGACATAAACTCACATTTAGTTAAATATCTTGCAGCGTCAGCCGCTGTGTCTGAAACAATCAGGAGGACGTTGACCTGCATGTCGTCCTCTTCCCAGATGAAGTGAAAATGGCCGCTCCTTAATCCAGGATGTTAATCCTGCTCCCGGGTCCACGCCAGCCGACGCTGCACCTCGGGAGAGCGAGGGGAAGAATTTAGGAGCTCCATCATTAGTGTGCGTGAAGTCACTGCAAACATTTGATTAATTGCTGGGAAGCAATTACAAGCAATTAAAGTCCTATTATGATGGCAGTGGAGGACAACACAAGTTAATCTGGCTATCATCACAATAATTAGCACATCATTTTCTCACCAAGCCTAATGTATGATGAAAAATAAAAAGGCAATTTATTGGTTTGCTTCACTACAATTTGCGGTCCTTTCTCAGCAAAGTGGTGGAGACTTTTTTCGGGGCGTACCGCACTCGCAGCTTTTAACCTTCATTAGTCAACGTTTGTGGCGTCTCGTGCACGTCGTGCACATCGGAGCTGAGTGACAAAGCCTTTCCTCAGCTTCCACCCGGCCTTCGCTGTTTTGTAGTGTTGTTGTTTTGCAGCTTAACACATTAGAAAATGTCGCACACTCGCTAATTCTTCCTCCTCTCCTCTCCTACCCTCCTTTTCCCTTTTCTGTCTCCCCCCCCCCCCCCCCCCCCCCCCCCCCCCCCCCCCCTCCATTCCTTAGCAACAACCAAACTACTGGAGCTTCAAGGTCAGTGCCAATATTGTGTGTTTGTGTTTCAGTGTGAATCTGTCCCTCTGTGTGGATCCGCCTCCTAATAGGATAACTTCTCATTGTGTCTGTATATGCCTGCTTGCCTTTTCAGTGTCGGTCACATGTCGGCGCACGCTGTTTAACTCTCTCTTGCACTGCATGCTGGGAGTAAACAGAATTCTTCACTTAAAATGGCGATCGATTGATTTATTCCCTCAGTAAACATTGTAAACATGAGTTTTTGGTCTCAATCTCTAGTTTCAAGTCTTCTTCAATACAGTGTGATGTTCATTTAGTAAATTATGGTCATTTAGAGTCAAACAGACCATAAAGCAGGGGATGCTTTAGGGCGGGGCTACAAGGTGATTGACAGGGGGCGACTCCTCTGGTTGTATAGAAGTCAAAGCTTCATGTGTTAAAGCTGCATTCTCTCTCCTGACCACCAGGGGGCGACTCCTCTGGTTGTATAGAAGTCTATGCTTCATGTGTTAAAGCTGTATTCTCTCTCCTGACCACCAGGGGGCGACTCCTCTGGTTGTATAGAAGTCTATGCTTCATGTGTTAAAGCTGTATTCTCTCTCCTGACCACCAGGGGGCGACTCCTCTGGTTGTATAGAAGTCTATGCTCCATGTGTTAAAGCTGAATTCTCTCTCCTGACCACCAGGGGGCGACTCCTCTGGTTGTATAGAAGTCTATGCTTCATGTGTTAAAGCTGCATTCTCTCTACTGACCACCAGGGGGCGACTCCTCTGGTTGTATAGAAGTCTATGCTTCATGTGTTAAAGCTGCATTCTCTCTACTGACCAGCAGGGGGCGACTCCTCTGGTTGTATAGAAGTCTATGCTTCATGTGTTAAAGCTGCATTCTCTCTCCTGACCACCAGGGGGCGACTCCTCTGGTTCTTGTTTTACAACTTTAACCCGTTCACAGTGTGTTTAGTTAATGAAAGTTATTTGTATCATTTTGATCGCCCAAAATTAACTCATTCAGCGTTCGGTCTGATTTAGCTCCGCCCTTAGCTCCGCCTTTAGCTCCGCCCTCTCGTGCCATTTCTGGTTGCAAAAACAACACCGTCCACAAAACCAATCGGCGACTCACGGCGACTACGTCCACTTCCTGTATTCAGTCTACGATGGTAACTGTTAAAAGAATAATTTTAAATGAACTGCTCGGAGAAATCTCCACCGCAATTCCTTTCTTACCGATTGGTTGAATTATCAGACTGAATGGATTGAAATAAAATGGAGATGCTCAGGTTCAGCCTGGCTGGTTTTAGCGGACGGATTTCTATCAAACAGATATCCATGGTCCCCGTGAGAGGAAGTGGAAACCTGTGAAACATCTCAACATCTAGTTGATTGAGTGGTGTGAAGCGTTGGCCAGACATTCGTGGTCCCCAGAGGATGAATGTGCTCCTCTAGCGTCAACAACCACGAGACGGATTGCCATAAAATGAGCTCCACGTTGACGTCGTCATCGCTTTTTATTTATTCATCAACTCAAGCGTGAAATTGCACTTAATGTGTCTCACTTGCGAGTTTGAGTGCCTCCGGGTCGGCTACACCTGGGCTACAGCTACACCTGGGCTACAGCTACACCTGGGCTTCAGCTACACCTGGGCTACAGCTACACCTGAGCTACAGCTACACCTGGGCTACAGCTACACCTGGGCTACAGCTACACCTGGGCTTCAGCTACACCTGGGCTTCAGCTACACCTGGGCTACAGCTACACCTGGTCTTCAGCTACACCTGGGCTTCAGCTACAACTGGGCTACAGCTACAACTGGGCTACAGCTACACCTGGGCTTCAGCTACAACTGGGCTTCAGCTACAACTGGGCTTCAGCTACAACTGGGCTACAGCTACACCTGGGCTTCACCTGGGCTTCACCTGGGCTTCAGCTACACCTGGGCTTCAGCTACACCTGGGCTTCAGCTACACCTGGGCTACAGCTACACCTGGGCTTCACCTGGGCTTCAGCTACACCTGGGCTACACCTGGGCTTCAGCTACACCTGGGCTACACCTGGGCTTCAGCTACACCTGGGCTTCAGCTACACCTGGGCTACACCTGGGCTTCAGCTACACCTGGGCTACAGCTACACCTGGGCTACAGCTACACTACACCTGGGCTACAGCTACACCTGGGCTACAGCTACACTACACCTGGGCTACAGCTACACCTGGGCTACAACTACACCTGGGCTTCACCTGGGCTACAGCTACACCTGGGCTACAGCTACACTACACCTGGGCTACAGCTACACCTGGTCTTCAGCTACACCTGGGCTTCAGCTACAACTGGGCTACAGCTACAACTGGGCTACAGCTACACCTGGGCTTCAGCTACACCTGGGCTACAGCTACACCTGGTCTTCAGCTACACCTGGGCTTCAGCTACAACTGGGCTACAGCTACAACTGGGCTACAGCTACACCTGGGCTTCAGCTACAACTGGGCTTCAGCTACAACTGGGCTTCAGCTACAACTGGGCTACAGCTACACCTGGGCTTCACCTGGGCTTCACCTGGGCTTCAGCTACACCTGGGCTTCAGCTACACCTGGGCTTCAGCTACACCTGGGCTACAGCTACACCTGGGCTTCACCTGGGCTTCAGCTACACCTGGGCTACACCTGGGCTTCAGCTACACCTGGGCTACACCTGGGCTTCAGCTACACCTGGGCTTCAGCTACACCTGGGCTACACCTGGGCTTCAGCTACACCTGGGCTACAGCTACACCTGGGCTACAGCTACACTACACCTGGGCTACAGCTACACCTGGGCTACAGCTACACTACACCTGGGCTACAGCTACACCTGGGCTACAACTACACCTGGGCTTCACCTGGGCTACAGCTACACCTGGGCTACAGCTACACTACACCTGGGCTACAGCTACACCTGGGCTACAGCTACACCTGGGCTTCACCTGGGCTACAGCTACACCTGGGCTACAGCTACACTTGGGCTTCACCTGGGCTTCACCTGGGCTTCAGCTACACCTGGGCTACAGCTACACCTGGGCTTCACCTTGGCTTCAGCTACACCTGGGCGTTGGCTACACCTGGGCTACACCTGGGCTACACCTGGGCTACACCTGGGCTACACCTGGGCTACACCTGGGCTACACCTGGGCTACACCTGGGCTTCAGCCTTCAAAATAAAACCAGGATAGTGACGTAAATAGTGTGAAATGTTAAATATTAAAATGTGTTGGTCACCGGTCGCTGACGGCCTCACACTCGCTCTCTGAAGCGGTTTAAACCGGTTTCCGGTTCCCAAAACTGGGAAACCCGACTCCCATCATGTGGAAATATTCATGCAGATAATTTCATAGAGTGAACTTATGAACTTATGAAAAGAAAAGTGCTCATTCATTGAAAGGAAGCTGATTAAAAGTGGGAATGTAACTTTACTGGAACAACTAACTGGTTGGTGAGCTCATGTGATAATAACAGACTTGTTTTAACTCTTAATTAGAATAATAATAATAATACATTTAATTTATAATGCTTTTCAAGCTACTCAAAGGCACTTTACATAAAATATTGAAAACATCCTAAAAGCTATACAATAAAATTAAGAATATTTGTTTATTATATTTAACATTTTCCTTCTTGAATTATGTCCGAGACTTTTATTTATTCATTTGTATTGCGCAATTTTATTGAATTCTGGATAAAGAATTGTGGAAAGAAAAGTGAAGCTTTATTAGTTCCACCTCCAGACTCCCCTGAATACATTATGCTCATGAACGCTGACCTTTGACCCCTCGGGGGAGATTGAACTCTTATGCAAAACGCTCACGAAGCACTTTGACCATAAAACGAGTTGATATTCTGAACGACGCTCCGCATTAATATCGCTGATACGGCAAATATGAACAATGGAGAACTGCTAATGTAGAGTAAGAGAGGCTGATCATCTGTGTTGTTGTTGTCGTTGTTGTTGTTGTTGTCCATGCAAACAGCAAAACAACAATGAAGTATTGAACGTATCAACGCCGGACGTACAGCCCCAATACACAGTCACACACAGACACACACATACACACATACACACACACACACACACACACACACACACACACACACACACACACACACACACACACACAAATGCAAACAAGAAGTTTAAAGCACCACCAAAATAAAAGCGTTACGTTTGAGTAAAACGTCCGATAACACAACACTAATACATTTGAAATGATTTAACATTAAATACACAAAAAAAAGCACAACAAATATTTCTTTGTGAATAGTTTTCAAAAAGCAAAATGCGTATTAATCCGCAGCTGAAAATAGTCCCCAACAAATGAACTGTTTCCTCCTGACCCTAAAATGTTTTATTTTTTTTAATCTTCTGTAGCGTTTTGTGAGTTTGAAGCTCACAGTTCACCTTTCAGCACGTGTTGCTTCACGTTGGGCATTGACCTCCTGTAATTAGGCTCAGGACAGCCCATTGGTCGAGCCCAGAGGACGCCCGGCCAATCGTAGAGCTTGACCGCTGCACGGGGGCGGGTCTTACCCAGAAGAGCAGCGGGCTTCATAATAACCTGCACAAGGTGCAGATTGATGGATGGATGTCGCGATGCTATTGGTCGGTACCAGCTCACATGACCACGTGTCATATTTAGTTTTACAGCAAGAAAAGTCGGCTGGATTTTGATATAGAAATATAACAATTATTTACGTTTAGGAGCACAGAGGTGATCTAAAAGGCCCAATAGTATCCTTTCTATTCATAATATATATTGTGTGTGCGTGTTGTTCTTCTCACTCGTCTGCATCGTCTCTCTTTTCCAATCTCCTCCTCGGCGCTGCTGGTCGGCAGCTTGCTCTGGATTGGTTATCACTCCCCCTCGTGGGTGTGTCCTCCTCCGATGCAACACAAACCCCTGCAGCAGTGGCCCGCTGTGTGTGTGTGTGTGTGTGTGTGTGTGTTTAACAGTCCCCCACTGGTCCCCTTTGATGTTTCACTGGTTTGCCAGCTCACTAAGTACACGCGCACACATCACACACACACACATCACACACACACACACACACACACACACAACAGATACTCCCACTGCTAGGAGCCCGTCATACATTGGTGCAACATTGTTGCAACATTGTTGCAGTGCTGCATCATTTTCTCCTTCAGCTTCACTTGTACAAATATTAACGCTCCGTTTTGCGTCTCTCGTGCTCTGGAGGAACGTACCATTGTGGGGGTGGGGGTGGGGGTGGGGTGGGGGGGGGGGGTCCTATTGAAGGGTCTCCAGTTATTCAGCAACCATCTTCGTTTTCTGCTGGAATTACCGCGCAGCTAATTTTTCCTCGGCTTGTTAGAGCGGAGCCATGAGACGAAGTTCATTTGAAAGAAGCGCCATCCCCGACGTTCTATAATACCACACGCAAATATCTCATTAGCATATATATTACCAAAACCCGCCTCTCTTTATGTGTTAGAATAATGTAAACGGTGATGGAGCTGCAGCCGTTGTGCATGTTGTCACGGATCAAAAGTTCTTCTGAAGAGAGAAAATCAAATATCGAATGTAGCCGACACCTTCGAGGGAGGACAGCCATGGTTTTATCATGATATTGATATAAATATATATATTTTATATATATATATTTATATATATATATAAATATTTATATATATATATATAATATAATATATATATATATATATATATATATATAATTGTTTTGATTAAAAAATAAACATTTACATTTCTTCACGCTCGTGGAGGCGTAGCCAAGTAGAATGTTTTTGGTATCACCCGAGTCTTCCTACCAATTAGTTTTTCGTCTCTTTTTTTTTTATAGCTTTTCATTCAATCAGACTTTTACAAAACTGCACATTGTATATAAAAAAAGATATTTTAGCAACGGGATCCTTTAGTCAGCGGCCTGTAACAACATGGGAGACAACACACAGTCGTCTGCAAACATCCACCACAAACAACCCTTTGAAAGGATTTGGTCTGCGCCTCGGGGTTCTTTCTTTTAGAGCGCCGCCCCCCCCCCCCCCCCCCCCCCCCCGCCGCTGGCGCCCAGCGAGCTCTTTGTTGGCCCCGCTGCTGCCGGGCTGTTGATATGATGCTCGCTGGAAAAATGGCTATTCCCCAATCTGACTGGCAAGGATAGCGGGCGTGTTTCTTCTGCCGCTAAAAGGCTTACGGCGTGCGAACCGCGCGAACCCCCCCCCCTCCCCTCCCCTCCCCCCCCCCCTCCCCTCCCCTCCCCCCCCCCCCCCCCCCCCCTCACGTGGCCAGAACCACTTATTGACACTTCACCGCCATCTGCCAAGACGGCGATGGGTTTTGCTCAGCAGACGGCGCGTTATGAAAGCCGGTGCGGAGCAATAACGGGATGAGAAGTTCCCACCAGATTTATATACGTGAAAGACGATTATGTCCCCCGTGTAATAATATCTGAAGTGATGTAGAGACGAAACGGGAGCGAACGGCGTGTTAAACGGCGTATTAAACGGCCGACTCGGATGACTCTGATGGAAAATGGCTTAGTGTGCAGTAAACGTCCGGTTTGGTTGTGAGTAGAAACAGAACGAAGAGGCGAAGCAGTGTGCTGCTGTGGACGTTAAAATGATCAATATCTGTTTGAGTGAACTCTGTATTTAGAATATTTGACCTTTATGACGGGGCACTGGAGCCGCTATCTATGCGCTCTTCACAGAGAGGAGACTTTAAATGGTTTATTTAACATTTTGGAGCGTTTTTTGATTGAATATCACACATTTTACGAAGTGTTTTTTCACACTTGATGTGTTCAAGGACCGTTGTAAAGATTAAAATCTGACAATAATGAAGATAGGTTGAAGAAAACGTGCTTTTCAATCCGAACGGCGGCTTTTGGCGTTCAGAGCGTTACCTTGTACACAGTAGTATTTGTCCACAGTAGTATTTGTACACAGTAGTATTTGTCCACAGTAGTATTTGTACACAGTAGTATTTGTCCACAGTAGTATTTGTACACAGTAGTATAGTATTTGTCCACAGTAGTATTTGTACACAGTAGTATAGTATTTGTACACAGTAGTATTTGTCCACAGTAGTATTTGTACACAGTAGTATTTGTCCACAGTAGTATTTGTCCACAGTAGCATTTGTCCACAGTAGTATTTGTAAGCAGTAGTATTTGTCCACAGTAGTATTTGTCCACAGTAGTATTTGTACACAGTAGTATTTATCCACAGTAGTATTTGTACACAGTACTATTTGTACACAGTAGTATTTGTCCACAGTAGTATTTGTACACAGTAGTATTTGTCCACAGTAGTATTTGTACACAGTAGTATAGTATTTGTCCACAGTAGTATTTGTACACAGTAGTATAGTATTTGTACACAGTAGTATTTGTCCACAGTAGTATTTGTACACAGTAGTATTTGTCCACAGTAGTATTTGTCCACAGTAGTATTTGTAAGCAGTAGTATTTGTCCACAGTAGTATTTGTCCACAGTAGTATTTGTCCACAGTAGTATTTGTCTACAGTAGTATTTGTACACAGTAGTATTTATCCACAGTAGTATTTATCCACAGTAGTATTTGTACACAGTACTATTTGTACACAGTAGTATTTGTCCACAGTAGCATTTGTCCACAGTAGTATTTGTACACAGTAGTATTTGTCCACAGTAGTATTTGTACACAGTAGTATTTGTACACAGTAGTATTTATTACACAGTAGTATTTGTCCACATTAGTATTTGTCCACATTAGTATTTGTCCACAGTAGTATTTGTAAGCAGTAGTATTTGTCCACAGTAGTATTTGTCCACAGTAGTATTTGTACACAGTAGTATTTGTACACAGTAGTATTTGTCCACAGTAGTATTTGTACACAGTAGTATAGTATTTGTACACAGTAGTATTTGTCCACAGTAGTATTTGTCCACAGTAGTATTTGTCCACAGTAGTATTTATTACACAGTAGTATAGTATTTGTACACAGTAGTATTTGTCCACAGTAGTATTTGTACACAGTAGTATTTGTCCACAGTAGTATTTGTACACAGTAGTATTTGTACACAGTAGTATTTGTCCACAGTAGTATTTGTACACAGTAGTATAGTATTTGTACACAGTAGTATTTGTCCACAGTAGTATTTGTACACAGTAGTATTTGTCCACAGTAGTATTTATTACACAGTAGTATTTGTCCACAGTAGTATTTATTACACAGTAGTATTTGTCCACAGTAGTATTTGTACACAGTAGTATTTGTACACAGTAGTATTTTTCCACAGTAGTATTTGTACACAGTAGTATAGTATTTGTACACAGTAGTATTTGTCCACAGTAGTATTTGTCCACAGTAGTATTTGTCTACAGTAGTATTTGTACACAGTAGTATTTGTCTACAGTAGTATTTGTCCACAGTAGTATTTGTACACAGTAGTATTTGTACACAGTAGTATTTGTCCACAGTAGTATAGTATTTGTACACAGTAGTATTTGTCCACAGTAGTATTTGTACACAGTAGTATTTTTCCACAGTAGTATTTGTACACAGTAGTATTTGTCCACAGTAGTATTTGTACACAGTAGTATTTTTCCACAGTAGTATTTGTCCACAGTAGTATTTGTACACAGTAGTATTTTTCCACAGTAGTATTTGTCCACAGTAGTATTTGTACACAGTAATATTTGTCCACAGTAGTATTTGTACACAGTAGTATTTGTACACAGTAGTATTTGTCCACAGTAGTATTTGTCCACAGTAGTATTTGTCTACAGTAGTATTTGTCCACAGTAGTATTTGTACACAGTAGTATTTTTCCACAGTAGTATTTGTCCACAGTAGTATTTGTCCACAGTAGTATTTGTACACAGTAGTATTTGTACACAGTAGTATAGTATTAAAAAAGCGTCGATAAAAGCTCTGATCTGAGTCCCCGAGCGGGGAGTGAACCAGAGGTTGGCTTCCTCTCAAGTGCCCTTGAGCAACACAGTTAACCTTCAGCTGCTCTGAGGGAAACGGACCAGGAGTGAGGAGGAAGTGAAGGAGTCATGTGCTGCTTCCTCCTCCCTCAGGTTGAAGCATCAGGGGCCCAAAGCATCAGGGGCCCAAAGCATCAGGGGCCCAAAGTATCAGGGGCCCAAAGCATCAGGGGCCCAAAGCATCAGGGGCCCAAAGCATCAGGGGCCCAAAGCATCAGGGGCCCAAAGTATCAGGGGCCCAAAGCATCAGGGGCCCAAAGCATCAGGGGCCCAAAGCATCAGGGGCCCAAAGCATCAGGGGCCCAAAGCATCAGGGGCCCAAAGCATCAGGGGCCCAAAGCATCAGGGGCCCAAAGTATCAGGGGCCCAAAGCATCAGGGGCCCAAAGCATCAGGGGCCCAAAGCATCAGGGGCCCAAAGTATCAGGGGCCCAAAGTATCAGGGGCCCAAAGCATCAGGGGCCCAAAGCATCAGGGGCCCAAAGCATCAGGGGCCCAAAGTATCAGGGGCCCAAAGCATCAGGGGCCCAAAGCATCAGGGGCCCAAAGCATCAGGGGCCCAAAGCATCAGGGGCCCAAAGCATCAGGGGCCCAAAGTATCAGGGGCCCAAAGAGACAAAATGAGACAAAGAGACAAAATGACACAAAGAGACACAAAATGACACAAAGAGACACAAAAAGAGACAAAATGACAAAAAAAGACAAAATGAGACAAAGAGACACAAAAAGAGACAAAATGACACAAAGACACAAAATGACACAAAGAGACAAAATGAGACAAAATGACACAAAGAGACAAAATGACACAAAGACACAAAATGACACAAAGAGACACAAAATGAGACAAAATGACACAAAGAGACAAAATGACACAAAGACACAAAGACACAAAATGACACAAAGAGACAAAATGACACAAAGACACAAAGACACAAAATGACACAAAGAGACACAAAATGAGACAAAATGACACAAAGAGACACAATGACACAAAGACACAAAGACACAAAATGACACAAAGAGACAAAATGACACAAAGAGACAAAATGACACAAAATGACAAAATGACACAAAGAGACACAAAATGACACAAACAGATAGAAATCAGCTGTGTCGGCTGGAGGTCGTCCAGCAGACGCCAGCGGTGTGTTCAGGCTCCTCATCGCTCTGGGGGAGAAAAGAAGAAGGTCATAAAACATGGATTTAAAACATCGTGTTTTTAAGAAGCAGGAAACCAAACCTGGTTCTAAAGACGCAGAAAAAGACGAGAACGATGTGACAAAGACCCTGGAGAACGTCAGCTCAGTGATGGAAGCTTGAGAGTTTAGTCCTCGACTGGTTCCCCGTCAGACAGGAAGGTGGAACAAGTGGAATTAAGCTCCTCTTGTCGTTGTCTTCCTTCAGTGATTAAAATTAAAATTTTAAGCCGTGGAAAAAAACAGAAATCTTGCCCGACTTGTTCTGCCCTCGAGAAGATTCATGAAAGCTGCTCGTGCACAAACAAACAGACATTTTCTGTCTCAGAGGAGACGGATGTTTGTTACTTTGAGCCACTCAAACCACATCGTGGAGTATGAATGATCATAATTTACTAAATGAACATCACGCTGTATTGAAGAAGACTTGAGACTAGAGATTGAGACCAAAAACTAATGTTTACAATGTTTACTGAGGGAATACATCAAGAGAAGTAGAGTCATTTATATAGACTTCTATACAACCAGAGGAGTCGCCCCCTGGTGGTCAGGAGAGAGAATGCAGCTTTAACACATGAAGCATAGACTTCTATATAACCAGAGGAGTCACCCCCTGGTGGTCAGGAGAGAGAATGCAGCTTTAACACATGAAGCGTAGACTTCTATACAACCAGAGGAGTCGCCCCCTGGTGGTCAGGAGAGAGAATGCAGCTTTAACACATGAAGCATAGACTTCTATACAACCAGAGGAGTCGCCCCCTGGTGGTCAGGAGAGAGAATGCAGCTTTAACACATGAAGCACAGACTTCTATACAACCAGAGGAGTCGCCCCCTGGTGGTCAGGAGAGAGAATGCAGCTTCAACACATGAAGCACAGATCTTGGGGATTGTTGTAAAAAGGGCATCCATCCATCCATCCATTATCACCCGCTTATCCGGGGTCGGGTCGCGGTGGCAGCAGGTTCAGCAGGCCGACCCAGGCTTCCCTCTCACCCGCAGCACTTTCCAGCTCATTCTGGGGGATCCCGAGGCGTTCCAAGGCCAGCCGGGAGATATAATCCCTCCAGCGTGTCCTCGGTCTTCCCCGGGGCCTCCTACCAGTTGGACGTGCCCGGAAAACCTCTAATGGGAGGCGTCCAGGAGGCATCCTAACTAGATGCCCGAACCACCTCAGCTGACTCCTTTCGACACGAAGGAGCAGCGACTCGACTCCAAGCTCCCCCCTGATGTCCGAGCTCCTTACCCTATCTCTAAGGCTGAGCCCGGCCACCCTACGGAGGAAGCTCATTTCGGCCGCTTGTATCCGAGATCTCGTTCTTTCGGTCACGACCCAGAGTTCGTGACCATAGGTGAGGGTTGGAACGTAGACCGACCAGTAAATGGAGAGCTTTGCCTTCCGGCTCAGCTCCTCTTCACTAAGACGGACCGGTACAGCGCCTGTTTTACTGCTGCAGCCGCACCGATCCGCCTATCGATCTCCCGCTCCACCTTACCCTCACTCGTGAACAAGACCCCGAGATACTTGAACTCCTTCGCTTGGGGTAGGCAGTTTGCCCCCACCTGGAGGGAGCAATCCGCCGGTTTCCGGCAGAGCACCATGGCCTCAGATTTGGAGGTGCTAACTCTCATCCCTGCCGCTTCGCACTCGGCTGCAAAACGCCCCAGTGAATGCTGGAGGTCACGGTCCGAGGAGGCAAACAGGACCACATCATCCGCAAACAGCAGAGAGGCGATCCCGAGACTCCCGAACCGGATCCTCTCCGCCCCCTGGCTGCGCCTAGATATCCTGTCCATGAAGGTCACGAACAGGACCGGTGATAAAGGGCAGCCCTGGCGGAGGCCAACACCCACCGGGAACGTGTCTGACTTACTACCGAGGAGACGAACACAGCTCCTACTGCAGGCATACAGAGACCGGATGGCCCGTGCCAACGGGTCCGGCACCCCATACTCCCGCAGCACCCCCCACAAAAACCCCCGAGGGACCCGGTCGAAAGCCTTCTCCAGGTCTACAAAGCACATGTAAACTGGTTGGGCAAACTCCCAGGACCCCTCCAGTAATCTTGCGAGGGTAAAGAGCTGGTCCACTGTTCCACGACCGGGACGGAATCCGCACTGTTCGTCCTGAATCTGAGGTTCGACAAGCGGTCGGAGCCTCCTCTCCAGCACCCTGGCATAAGCTTTTCCCGGGAGGCTGAGCAGTGTGATACCACGATAGTTCGAGCACACTCTCCGGTCCCCCTTCTTGAAGATGGGAACCACCACCCCGGTCTGCCAGTCCATGGGCACTGTTCCCGACCCCCATGCGACACTGAAAAGGCGTGTCAACCAAGACAGCCCAACAATGTCCAGCGCTTTCAGCATCTCAGGGCGGATCTCATCCACCCCTGGCGCCTTGCCACCAAGGAGCTTTTTGACTACCTTAGCGACCTCTGCCAGGGATATGGGTGAATCCACCCCAAAGTCTTCCGGCGCTGCCCCCTCTCCGGGGGACATGTTGGCCGGGTTTAGGAGTTCCTCAAAGTGCTCTTTCCACCGCCCGACGATGTCCCCAGTCCGGGTCAGCAGTTCCCCCCCCCTGCTGAAAACAGCCTGGGGTAGACCCTGCTTTCCCTTCCTGAGCCGTCGGATGGTTTGCCAGAACTTCCTTGAGGCCAACCGAAAGTCCTTCTCCATGGCCTCCCCGAACTCCTCCCATGCCCGAGTTTTAGCCTCCGCGACCATCGTCGCTGCAGCCCTTTTGGCCCGCCGGTACCCGTCAGCTGCTTCAGGAGACCCCTGGGCCAGCCAGGCCCGAAAGGCCTCCTTCTTCAGTTTGACGGCCACCCTCACCCCCGGTGTCCACCACCGGGTTCTAGGGTTGCCGCCACGACAGGCACCGATGACCTTCCGGCCACAGCCCCGAGCAGCCGCGTCCACAATAGAGGCTTTGAACAAGGTCCACTCGGATTCCATGTCCCCAGCCTCCCTCGGGATTTGTGAGAAGTTCTTCCGGAGGTGGGAGTTGAAGACCTCCCGGACAGGATCCTCTGCCAGACGTTCCCAGTTCACCCTCACTACACGTTTGGGCTTGCCAGGTCTCTCTAGCCGAGTCCCCCGCCATCTGATCCAACTCACCACCAGGTGGTGATCAGTTGACAGCTCTGCTCCTCTCTTCACCCGAGTGTCCAAGACATACGGCCGCAGATCAGATGATACGATTACAAAGTCGATCATTGATCTCCGGCCTAAGGTGTTCTGGTACCAGGTACACTTATGAGCCACCTTATGTTCGAACATGGTGTTCGTTATGGACAAACTGTGGCTAGCACAGAAGTCCAACAACAAAACACCATTCGGGTTCAGATCGGGCAAGCCGTTCCTCCCAATCACGCCCCGCCAGGTTTCTCTGTCATTGCCCACGTGAGCGTTGAAGTCTCCCAGGAGAACTATGGAGTCGGCAGGCGGCGCCCTTTCCAGGACCCCTCCCACCGACTCCAAGAAGGCCGGATACTCCGAAATGCTGTTCGGTGCATAAGCACAAACAACAGTCAGAGCCTTACTCCCCGCAACCCGTAGGCGCAGGGAGGCGACCCTCTCGTTCCCCGGGGAAAACTCCAACACAGCGGCGCTCAGCCGGGGGCTCGTGAGTATCCCCACTCCCGCCCGGCGCCTCTCACCCTGGGCAACTCCAGAAAAGGACAAAGTCCAACCCTTCTCCAGGAGCTTGGTTCCAGAGCCCATGCTGTGCGTGGAGGTGAGCCCAACTATATCTAGCTGGTACCGCTCCACCTCCTGCACCAGCTCCGGCTCTTTCCCCGCTAAAAAGGGCAATAAAAACCAAGTCTCCGGGGGAAAATCAGGATGGTTGTCATCCTTCATCATAACTTATCGCTGTTAAGGGGGGGGGGGGGGGGGGGGGTCCACTGGGGGTCCTGTTTAGCTTTTTATTGAGTGTTGCTTTGGGAAATATGAACGCCAGCGTTAACCGAGCTTTCTTTCTTTCTTTCCACCTGAAGGAAAGTTGTTTGTTGTCCTCTCCTTCCTCCACGTTTCAGAACCCTGTGTGTTACCTGGCAGCTCAATGAGATCCTTCATCCTCTGTCTCTTGGCCTCTGCCCTGTTGTCGTGCCCCCCACCTTGTCTTTCAGACTCGAACCCCCCGCGCGACGCGACTCAGCCCGACTCAGCCGGCCCTCGCCGACCAGGCCAGCAGGGTTTCCTTCGCGTCGGCCGAGAACCTGGGCACCATGTCGGAGCCCGACGCGCCCGCCGGCTTCAACCGGATGAACCGGCTCCGCCAGAGCCTGCCGCTGGCGCGCTCGTCCAGCCAGGCCAAGCTGCGGGCGCCAGGTACTGGTTCTGTTACTGCTGCTGTTACTGGTGCTGTTACTGCTGCTGTTACTGGTGCTGTTACTGCTGCTGTTACTGGTGCTGTTACTGCTGCTGTTACTGGTGCTGTTACTGTTACTGTTGCTGTTACTGGTGCTGTTACTGCTGCTGCAGGGAAACCAGTTCAGTCTCTCATTATCTGGTTACCGTGAAGGTCGTTAGGGTCAAGATATCGTTGAGATCTACCACCATGAGATACACGTCTGAGTTAGCCTTCACGGTGTTTAGTTCGCTGTCTGAGTGACGTCACTAGACATCCTCATCCTCATCAATCATTGACAT
Source organism: Cyclopterus lumpus (assembly GCF_009769545.1). Taxonomy (NCBI): domain Eukaryota; kingdom Metazoa; phylum Chordata; class Actinopteri; order Perciformes; family Cyclopteridae; genus Cyclopterus; species Cyclopterus lumpus. The sequence continues at coordinate 17,338,873 of NC_046984.1, read as the reverse complement.
AATGCTCTAAAAATTAGGTTTTAAATCGGTTTCATTTTGTCTGTCAGTCGTCAATTTTAACCAGAAAAATTCATTCGGCCCGGAACTTTTCCTCTTGTACTTTTTAAGACGATACTCTACAGACTTGAAGGATACTAGAAACCCTGAGAGGGGGGAGGAGGTCCTCCCACAGCGAGCCGCCACTCTTGACCCTTGACCCCTCCAAAGAAGAGGGGTGCGTTCGATTCGAGCGCCACAGAGACGCTCGCACGTTTCTCTTGTTTGAGTCCGAAAGGCATCGAGTGTTCAAAGACACAAACAGCTGTTCACGCCTCCCGTCACCGGGGATTAACGGCTTATTAAAGTGTCTCTCAGGTGAGGAGGAGGAGGAGGGTGATGCGTTTACAGGAGTTCGAAAAGGTGGGACGAAATGCAATCATTTCTATTTTTAAAAAACAGTTCTCAAACTACCAGCGGAATATGGAAGCTTTGGTGATAATATCCTGTCTTTGATGTCGGTTTAAAGCAACTTCCAGGTGATGAATAGCTCCTTCGTCTCTCTCGACACTCGATGCCTCTTCACACGTCGCTGATACGAGGACGATGATCACGTGTCGTCGTTTCCTGGGACTTTATCGTTTATTGTTGTCAGAGGTGTTGATGCTCAGAGGACCATGAAGCCACCAGGAAACATGTTTTTATTTGAAAAAGATCCAATGGTACCGTGTTAGTAGCCTTAAAGCAGCGACATTAAGAGGAGGGTTACGTATGTAACTCGGGTTCTATGAAGTCGGAGCGACCTCCCACAGCTGTGAGGGCTCAGGTTTAACGTTAGGAGGTCGTGTTCAAGCTACAATGGGTGTTTTATTGACTCCTTACAGTGAAAAACAAACTAATATCTTGAGGTGAACACTCTCTATCTCCACCCCTGACATCCCCCCACCTCCCCCTTCAACCACCGTGGATCTCCCTCATTGCTCCTCCCCATCCATAAATGCAGGGATCTTGTTCCTCCAGCTCGGGGAGGAGACTCGGAGGGTCCACCTGACCCACGAGCTGACCAGCCTGGACACGCTGAGGGCCCTCATCGTGCACATGTTCCCCCAGAGGCTCACCATGGCCATGCTCAGGTACCTCCGATCGGACCGGACCGCTCACATCGCACACATTTCCACAGTTTAAATCACTTTTTGGACGTATTTCTGGAGCTTTTTAGAGCTCCGTGAATCCTATGAACGTGGATATTTATTCATTTTACATTATTTGCATCCCCATCAGGGGTCCAACCCCAAAACATACTAAACACAGGACCGAGCTCGGGTTACTTAAAGATAACTCGCTACTGAGAGATAAGTGTCAATGTATTGTTGACCATTGCCTCTTACAAATAAACGTATGTTATTTGGGATCCTCTACATTGTATATTATACGACATAAAGCCATTTAGTTACTAGCTAAATATCATCAGACAAGGAGAGATGTGGTTATAGTGATCTTTTTCAGTAGTCTACTATTTTTAATTATTACAAAAATTAATATATATAAAAATACAACCTTTACAAGACTATTAATTGCACCATTAAAACCCAAAAAATAGAAAAAAATCTGTATATAATTATCAATAAAATAAAATAAGCACCAATGATTCAAACTTAAAACTAAGGCTCTGACATTACTCCATATTAAAAGCCTTTAAGATTAAAAAATGTCTTTCATTTCTGGTCCTTGTGGCATCCAGAGGCAGCGAGTTACTTTTAAGGGACACAAGAGGAACATTTAAAAAAAGAAAAGGACCTTCGTGATCTGGAACATGAAATCATTTCTCGCGTCGGGAGAAGAAACGCCGTCAATTTGTTACTAAGAATGAATTTCGGGTTTTAAATCGGAGCGAATGGTACAGAATGTAACAATAATAATAAAGGAATCGATAGGTGTTTTCATCACGGTGTTTAATTATAGACGATGTGCTCCTTGATGCCCGTGAGGCCACATTGCTCTGAGCTCAAATGACTGTGATGAGTCCAACGTGAGGCGGTCCGGCTGGTTCTCTCATTACGGATCCTCGTTCAGGTTCAAAGAGCCTCGACCCCCCTTCCTCGTCTGACTGTCAGTGGGCAGCAGCCGCTGGAATGGTCTCTGCGTGGGCCATTCATCAGTGTTTGATGTTATTATTATTGCTGCGCAGGTCTCCGAACACAGCTCTGCTGATCAAAGACGAGACCCGGAACGTCTTCTACGAGCTGGAGGACCCGCGGGACGTTCAGGACCGCTGCGTCATCAAGATTTACTGCAAAGAGCCCATCTACGGCACCTACCCCGGACACCAGCACCCCCACCTGGCTAACGGAGACCTGCGGGTAAGAGGTTGGCTTCTATACAACCAGAGGAGTCGCCCCCTGGTGGTCAGTAGAGAGAATGCAGCTTTAACACATGAAGCATAGACTTCTATACAACCAGAGGAGTCGCCCCCTGGTGGTCAGGAGAGAGAATGCAGCTTTAACACATGAAGCATAGACTTCTATACAACCAGAGGAGTCGCCCTGTGTGTGTCTGTGTGTGTGTGTGTTGAGCCTGTTGAACTGACCTCACTCCTTCCCTCACTCCTTCCCTCACTCCTTCCCTCACTCCTTTCCTCACTCCTTTCCTCACTCCTTCCCTCACTCCTTCCCTCACTCGTTCACTCCTTCCCTCACTCATTTCCTCACTCCTTCCCTCACTCCTTCCCTCACTCCTTTCCTCACTCCTTCCCTCACTCCTTCCCTCACTCCTTCCCTCACTCCTTCCCTCACTCCTTTCCTCACTCCTTCCCTCACTCCTTCCCTCACTCCTTCCCTCACTCCTTCCCTCACTCCATCACTCCTTCCCTCACTCCTTTCCTCACTCCTTCCCTCACTCCTTCCCTCACTCCTTCCGTCACTCCTTCCCTCACTCCTTTCCTCACTCCTTCCCTCACTCCTTCCCTCACTCCTTCCCTCACTCCTTCCCTCACTCCATCACTCCTTCCCTCACTCCTTTCCTCACTCCTTCCCTCACTAATGGATAAAAATGACCCTCTTTCTGCACTCAGTCCATCGATAATCTTTTCAAGAGCAACTTAAAACCCACTTAAAGTGCACTTAGTGAATCTTTCCCGTCACTCTTTTATCTGCGTCTATGATTCTCTGAGACGTTACGGTCAGCTGCACCGGCTCCTCGAGACCTTTATTTTGAAAGGGAACTTCTCATGAAGGAGTTCTCTTGTTAAGTGCTTCAGTGTTTTATAAGCTGCTTGGATCAGAGAACATGTGATTCAACAAGCCAATCAACGCAGGCTCATAGATATACTGTATATATGTATGTATATATATATATATATATATATATATATATATATATATATATATATATATATATATATATATATATATAGTCCCATGGTGGTCACCCAGGCCGATTATATATATTATATATATATATATATGTGTATAGAAAAATAAGATAAATAGGTTAATTCCCGATAATCCATTCACAGCTTTAAACACTAATGTGTCTTCATCACAAAGTGAGATAATTGACTTGATGACATCATCAGTGCTGCAGTCACATCGTTAAGCAGAGTTCATGTAAACCCGCTTAGCGCTTCAAAAAGCGCCCAATTTCACAGTTAATTAGACTTCCTGTGAAGGTACGCGCCCTCACAGGTGTGTGTGTGTGTGTGTGTGTGTGTGTGTGTGTGTGTGTGTGTGTGTGTGTGTGTGTGTTATCTCGTTGTTATAAACAGGAGCTGCAGCAGCACTCTGGTTTGATTCTTATCTCTAACGGACACAAATCATCATGTTTTCTGATTAAAAATGAGACAATTCATTAATAAATAAAAATATAAAAATACAAATCAATTAGGATATTAAAGTTGATCAAACAATGATGTTAACAATGATTTCCCACTTCAAGAAACTTGATGATAATAATATTATTATTAATTATAACAATAACAACTAATATAATATAGAATATTTTTAATAATAATGATATAAACAATAGGAATACAATATATTATTATTATTGTTATTATTAATAACATCTATTATTACAAAATTAATTAAATAATAATAATAATACATTTAATTTGAACAGGGTTTTAAAGGGCGCTTTACATGGTAAAAACAGAACCAGTAAAAGCAATGACCAAAACACCTGGACCTGGGACCTGGGACCTGGGACCTGATACCTGGGACCTGGGACCTGATACCTGGGACCTGGTACCTGGTACCTGGTACCTGGGACCTGGGACCTGATACCTGGGACCTGATACCTGGGACCTGGGACCTGATACCTGGGACCTGGTACCTGGTACCTGGTACCTGGTACCTGGGACCTGGGACCTGATACCTGGGACCTGATACCTGGTACCTGATACCTGGTACCTGGTACCTGGTACCTGGGACCTGGGACCTGGGACCTGATACCTGGGACCTGATACCTGGGACCTGGGACCTGATACCTGGGACCTGGTACCTGGTACCTGATACCTGGTACCTGGTACCTGGTACCTGGTACCTGGGACCTGGTACCTGGGACCTGGGACCTGATACCTGGGACCTGATACCTGGGACCTGGGACCTGATACCTGGGACCTGGTACCTGGTACCTGGGACCTGGGACCTGATACCTGGGACCTGATACCTGGGACCTGATACCTGGTACCTGATACCTGGTACCTGGTACCTGGGACCTGATACCTGGTACCTGGTACCTGAT